>NW_006800207.1:54968-114990 GCF_000485575.1 Poecilia formosa | reverse complement strand
GTAGGTTTAAACCTGGATTTTTACTCATAATGAGGCTTATCCCCAATATGTGTTGCACAGAGGTTTGAAATATTCGAAACTGGGTTTTTTTTATTTTTTTTTTTTTTTTTTTTTTTTTAACGATGCTTCAGAACACATTTACACTTGAAATATTTGTCTGGTTAATTTATTTTCCCCATTCTGTTGAATCACAGGTTACTCCCACAAAAACACCTAAAAAGGAAACAGCTGCTCCCGATGCCGCAAAAGATCAGGTGAACAGATGTTCAGTGCTGAATTTAGTATCGGCCCTCTTTCCTTTCTTACGAACTGCTGATTATCACACCACATTTCTATTCCCAAAGCTGTTAGAAGTGTTTGCAAAATGCAGAGGCCTAATTAGCAAGCTTTCTACCAGTCTGGGAATTTCAGCTGCAAATTGTAGTTAGATACAGTATATTTCTATTTTTGGCCCTCCTTTTGAAATAATGATGTCTTGTTTCCTAAAAATGGGGCATATTTGTTACCTGTAGTGGTGCATAATGAGCTTTTTTGCTGATTTTTATTTGCTTCTTTTAACCATGTATTTCTAACTGCTTCCTTTTTTTGTTGCAAAATAGTCCCAGAAGGAGACCACACCTGCAGAAGCCACCACTGTGAGCATATAACCCAATGCAGCATCTTAACGTTCAAAAGAAACCACCTTCAGAATTTACCCTATGTGCCGATTTTACAAAGATAAAACTATTTAATCATTTAAAGTAGATAACAATCTAACCTAAGCTTGCTGTTAGAAAATATGCTTGTTGGTAAACATCATTGTATTGTTACCTTCGCATCAGTATATCATTTTTCTGTTTTGAATAGGTTGCACAGACATCAGAACAGTCTGCAGCACCCAAAGGAATGCCTGCTCCACCCCCACCGCCCCCAGAGCCTCCCAGACTGGAGACCAAAGGAGAACCAGCTTCCAAAGCTGCAAAGCCAACACAAAAAGATGAACCAAAAGCTTCTGCAAAAGAACCCGAGTCCGCAAAAGGAAAATCGACAAAAGATGCTCTGAGTAAATTCTTCCGACCAAAGGTAAAGAAACGCAGCAAGTTCAGCTGCACTGCATTCTATAGTGTAAAAGATGTCGGATTAAGGTACTGATATAAGGCGAGAGGGGTCAAGGAGAAGTGTTTCAGCTAGCAGAGCCAAGCGTACAGAGGTGGTACAGTAGATTATTATGTCCTCTCACTGACCATGACTCATCTGGCTCCCAGTTGGACAGAAGCTGGTTTGTCTGGGAGTGGCAGAAAGAGGCCAAGTGTTGTATCTTAGCTGATGCAGCAGTTGAGTAAAGTTGCTTCTTTCATGAAATGAAATGTTTTCAGAGGAATTGCAAATAGTGAGCATGAAAAAGCTTATCTGGCTAATTTACAACACACACAAAAAATCCATCCAGCATGTCTTTTAATCATTTTTACTGCATAAGATGTGTCAATATAAACTACTGGCTATTGAGTATTATGGTGAATAACCATAAATACTCATGTTCAGATTTCCATCTAGTTGAGCAGATAAAGTAGAAAAGGTTAGCATAGCCATGAACTCTGTATACTTTTAGTTTCTGTAGCGACAAACCTTTTGAAGAAGTTTTACGTTGTTCTGGCATAAAACATAAATGACACAACTTAATTATGCTGACCTGATCCGCAAGATTTCAACAGAGTCAACCAGTGATTTTGCATTTTTCTGTTAGGGCAATGCAAATATTGCATGTCTCACCTGTTGTGCAGTCTTTTTTACTCCCTGCAGTAGCTTACTTAGTATTAAAATTGCTTATGAAAGAAGCAGGACAGCCTATAAAATTTAACAAAACTGAAAAATTCAAGTGATGCAAAAAAAAAAAAATACTGTTCAAATTTTCTTAGTAAGTTTGTAAAAAATACAATTTCTGCTGACCATTAATTTAGTACAGAGCCTCATTTATTCATAACATAAATGTCTTTACATCAGGCCTTTACCACTTTGAAGGTTTTTTGATGTTTGATCTTCAGACATTTTGTTTGATGTGTTTTAGTTTTTTGAAGGATCATTAAAGTCACAAATAAATATTTATTCTAAAGACTAAAAAATGGATTTTAGCTAAACTTTAATGTCAAAATGTTAAAATTCAGCTCTTCACAATGCCTCTGGCCGTAAATAAATCACCAATCATCAAGTCCCACGCAGATGTCAGCTTTGAAAAATGAAGGTCGGTATTCCAGACACAGCAGTGAAATGATGTTGTGCATTAAATTTGTATCGTGCATCTCAAAGTCTAAAGGCCAAAACAGATTGAAGGTTTGTAAAACTCGTCAAAAAATACAATTGGATTACAACCCACTCAGTGACAGTCTGTTCTCCTACTGCTGCTCCACAATGTAACACCTAGACGTCCTTCTTGGTTTTGTTTTAAATTTAAACATCACCCCAACTGACCGTCTCGCAGTGAAATTTATCTGGTCCTAAAGTGTGAATGACTAGAATAAAAACAGTAAAACAGTAAAACCTACGACCAACCGATGCCGTATTCTCTCGGTCTGCACTTCATCACATCCTCCAGCCACAGCACTCACTTGCCCTTTCATAAATCAAGTGTTATGGCTCTGTCACTACCTCATTTCACAAGTAGTGCCAAGAGCAACACGTTTACAAGGATCTTCATGTCACTTTGGTCGTTTTAAAACTCACAGAGACAGCCAGAAGGTGCCCAAGTCCCAGCTATTAGTGTTTTGCAAAAGGCATCAAGGAGATCCCTAACAATATTCTGGTAACATGGGTAAATGTATGTATATGTATACAAATCCAGATTTACATGAAATAAAAAGGCATCTACATTTTTTTTTATCTCCAATAACAAAGCTCGTTTACTTCCCACTCTGAGAAATGCAGGATTACTTCGAATGAGAAAAGGGACCATTAACTTAGACCAATAAAATGTACTAAGCTCTAATTATAAAAGTGTTTTTCTATGAAGTGATGAGGCACTGTGCAAATCTTGTGGTCGCAAAGGTTACAGCTTGATTGAAAATGAGCATTTGCACCAGGTGTTGTATTCCTATGAATTGGCATCGGGGCCAGAAGTGAAAAATGTTGATGGATACCGGAAAGTGAGCTCTAATGCAGGATTGGATGTAAATTAAGGCACACGTGTATCCACATGCACTTAAATTGAAATGCCATTGACAAAGGTGTCATTTTATTGCAAGATAAAGCTTTCTTATCACTTTAAGATTTCATTAAATGTAAGAATTCCTTCACTGTCCTGCAGACCATCAAGGAGGAAGCACACGCTATTGAAGTAGAGGTACAGCCAGTTGTAGAAGTACAGGTAACTTAAGAGACTCTAGTATCTATTCATAAAAATATATTAGAGTGAATGCCTCACTCTGAGTGAAATCATCCTTTAATTAAGGGCATTTTAATTTTAATCTTAATGTAAATGTGTTCAGAATATAAAAACAGTTTTACTCTGCAGGAGACAGCAGTGGAGGAACCAGAGCCTCTTGTAGAAGTGCAGGTAAACAACAAAAAGTTCTCAATTTTGGCTTTTCATTCTCTTTTTAATAGTTGAATAAAATTTTCTTTAAATCTCCATTCTGGTACAAAAATTATATTACATTTGCTTATAAAACTGAATATAAGGTTGAATCTCAGCAAGCTGCTGTGGAAGTGGGCAAGCAAGTTGGAGAAGAGGAGGTAAATATGCAAGATGGCCGCCAGAACATTAGCTCTTTTCACTCTTTATTTCCATTCTGCAGGCATCTTTGAAATTCTTCCAATCAATGTTTTCTCACCGACAACCCTGTTTCCAGAAAGCTGCAGTGGTTTAAAGAAATGTAAATGAAACTGAATGAAGTGATTAGAAAATCTGATTGGAGTAAAAATGAAACAAAAACACCCACACTTGTTTTCTACCACACCGGGGATGAGTGTGAGAAAATAACGGAAAAAATACATGAAGAAAAATTAGAAAACTCCCTATGAACTAGAGGTTCATAGGGAGTTGTAAGGTTGAAAAACTTAAGTATCTTTAACATTTTATACTTCTGGACGTAATACCATGTTGAAAAGCACCCCACAACGGGGGTCTTCACCCCCCCGTTGGTTTTTAAGGCACCTCAGGAACTTCTCACCAGTTCTTAGAGACAAAGGTAGCAATGAGTTAACCTAAGATGATCCCATTTTCAGCAAGGTTCATGTTTATTCCAGAAAGATTAGATTTTGCACATCGTCTCTGTTATGACCCAGCTCAGCCAGGGGAAAGGGAACATTAAAGAAACCTGGATGTTAAAGGTTTAACAATTAAAGGTTTATTGTTTGGTTTTGACACAAATAAAGAGGTAAAAATTAATAGTCAAAATGTAGGGACTTGCAATAAAAATGTACTAAATAAAACAAAATCCACAAAACAATCAGAGTTGTAAACCAAAGATCTTAACCAAACAAAAATGGACTTTAAGTCCAGGTTAAACAAAAACAAACTACAAATCTCTAAGAGATACGAAGATCCCCCACAGGGACAAAGCAAGTTACAAAAGCTATCACGGCTAACAAAAGCTATCAGAGCTAGCAAAAGCTATCAGAGCTAGCAAAAGCTATCAGAGCTAGCAAAAGGGGCAAAGCAAGTTTACACCAGTCAACCAAACACCCAACAAAGTGGCAAGCTGTCTGAACAAAGAAACAGCCACGCCTTCCTCCAGGAAGTCTGGGGTTTTAAAAGGGAGGCCTCTTCAGAGATTGGTGGAGCTGGCAATTGGTGAGCCAATCGCTGTAGGCCTCAGGGAGTGGCACAGGAAGACAGGGCTGCATCCACTTCCAAGTGGAGTCAACTTGATTAGAAGCTGCAGATATACAGAAAAGAAAGAAAAGAAAACATACACGGCCACTGGCCATAACAGTCTCACATCCATTTTAGGCAGTAAACCAGTCCAGAAACCAAATGCAATCTTTTAAACACTCACTGCACACAGAAACTACATTATGTTTTTGAATTTGTTGTTTATTGATGCTCTCGTGGAACCATCAGTGGGGAAAATGGTGAAAATAATTCCAGCTATACCTTCAGCTTTGGGAGTTTCAGACATCATTAACTGACATTTACTGTTACAATAAATCCAAGTTCTAATGATTATAAGAAATATTTCACAATAATATAATGATTATAAGAAATATTTCACAATAACAATGCAATAAACCCCCATCCTTTGCTCCCAACTACTAAGAGGTGTTATTAAACAAAACAACAGCTCAGTGTGAATTAATCTTTTGACTGAACTGAACTCGTGTCAAAAAATGGAAAAGCTGAAGAGACCACTGCTTGAAGCTGTCCGTAGACGACTACATCTGGTTGAAAGATGCTGAAAGTTGATCATATTGGGTAACCAAGCCTAACTTTCAACATCTTAGTTGAGGCTAAAATAAATTCTGATATTTAATGTATTTGTTGGACTGTTTAAAGACAGAGCTCTGCAGTATTTTCAGTTAAATCTTCTAGACATTTTCCAGAAACAGGGTTGCATGGGGTCTTATTTCCTCGGTTTGGGGTAACACAGAATCACTCCTTCACACTGAACCCGTTCCACCATGACAAATATGCAAAATTGGTGGAAGAAGAACCACAGCTAAGGGAAGAAGTTAAATCGAACCATTGGAGAGTTGAAGATTATGGAAAATAAGTCGATTAGTTTATTTGATTCCCCAAACATCTTCAACTTTCTTGATAATTCTTTGGAGGTGGAGAATCTCTGCATCCTCTGAGACTGACATTTTCTATTTTCTGGGATTCCTTCCTACATGGGCTCTTAAAAGCACCAATTCTTGTTGTCATACCGGATTGTTTGGGTTTCTTTCTTCCTTCAGGAACTTTTTCCTTCCCTCTCCCGTCTTTTCTGATTGGAATTCCTTCTCTCTCCTGTCACAGGTGGCAGCTCCCGCTTTCACTCTGTCAGCTACGTTGACGGCCGCGCCCTTGGGTTTGTGTACGTCTCATGATCTGTGTTTTTCCTCTGTGTTGTTTTGACAAAAGAAGGTGGATCCTTCCAAAGCTGGCACTCTGGAGGCAGCAGCGAAGCCGGAACCGCCTCCACCTGTTCAGGAGGAAAAGAAGCTAACCTCCAAATCATCTTTCATGTTTCTCTTCAAGCCCAAAGTAAGAACTGATTCACGTCAGATCTCCCCTATCCCCCTTAAAATGTTTGAATATCTATAGGTATGCATTATGATAAAAATCACCTGTCAGCAAGTAACAGATTGATATGAACTTGAGGTACTGTTAGATACCATGGCCACAAAAGTCCAAGCAGCCTCCACAAGTGGAGTTCGGCTCCTCAAGAAATCAACTGGCCTGGTAAATAGAATCATCTCTTGTGTGAATAGATGCATTGTTAACCAGAATAATGCCATCTGAGATTAAAACGTGCTCTAAACAGCTTACTTGCCCGAAGCGTCTCTCCGTTTGCTGTCATATTCAGAAATCATAACAGTTTCTCAGAGTGTGTGTGCTCGTCTTTCATAATGCAAGCTGTGTCCTAACAGCAGGTGTGCATCTTAATGTCGGTTCAAATGTCGCCTTGGAGTTCAAACTCCGAGCAGCAATAACAGCCACTTTACTCTTAACTGATCCTGGAGCAGAACAGCTAAACTTTATGCTTCTCTTTTAGGCTGCTGACCCCAAAAAGACGACTCCAACCCCGCCCTCTCCCGCAGAGTCGCCTCAGCCTGCTAAAGCTAAGGAGGAACCTAAAGCCGTGGCCAAGTCAGAGGCAGTTGTAGATAGCAAGCCGGCGGCAGCCGCCTCTCCGGCTGGAGACGATGCAGCGAGTCAGCCCAAAAAACTGGAGAAGAGGAACTCCATCCAGCTGTTCTTCAAAAACCTGGTGAGAGGAGCTTCATTTTTCTCCCAGATCTTGTTAAAGCAACAGTTGAAGTCTAGTGACATGTTTAAATTATGTGCAACTTACTTCTATTTTATTCAGTTCAGCTTATTTATATAGTGTCAATTCGCAACATGTGTCATTTTAAGGCACTTCACAGGAAAAAAATGTCAATTCAATTATCCAGTTATTCATACAATGATAGACACATGGCACATAACTTGGTAGTAAAAACAAAACAAAAAAACTTTTCTATTTAAGTCGGTGGTATCCAAACTTTCTGCACTGGGATCCAAAACCTTGCAAATCTAAACTACTGGTGGGCCACAAAATTCATTAAATTAAAAATACTAAATTATTGTGATTTTTTTTTTTTTTTTTTGTTTTTCCTTGTTCGCCATTAACCCCCTTTTTTTTAATTTTTTTTTTCTTTAAGGACCCAGGCCTTAAAAGGGCTTTTTTTTTATTATAAAAAAAAAAGACAATTTCAAAAATGTTCAGGTCATCAATTGTTTTCTATTTTGTTTGCCAAATTTTTATTTCGCTTAACTTGTCGTCAGAGGCTAAACGGAAACATTTCAAGGGACACAAAAGGTCCCCGGGCCACACTTTGGACACCCTGATCTACAGAAGCCTAGCACATTTTATGAACTCGTTGACTGGCAGCATTCACTTCCCTTGAAGTTGCATGTTTGTAGTTATAGATAAAAGAGAGTACACCCTATTTCAATCAGGACATGATCCTAACTGAAACGATAATCTTTACTGTTTTAGAAAATTATTGAGATCTAAAGTACCGAGAATCATCTAACAGATTTCATAACGTTATTGGAACAAAACTAATTTACCTCTAAGATTGAATTTAAAAGTAAAACAGCAGCCATCTGTTCAATCAACTGATCTTTGTTTCATGTGCCAACAGCCTTGAAAAAAGCCTTTTGCAGGTCTGGAACATACAGACAGATGTGTTCAGTCACAAGACAACAGAAAAGGAAAGACAACAGCAGTGAGCTCAGAAATATAATTGTTCCCCATTAATTTGGAAAGAGCTATAAGGTAATTTCCAATTAGTTCAGTAAGAGACAAAAAAACAAGAATTACACCTTTGAGAGTTCATGATCAGGCAATATTAAAAGACTGAAAAAATTAGGACAGGAAGTGCTAATACAAAGCAATAAACAATCAAAATACATGCTGTGTGGCTTGACCCAAACTGGGTCATCAACAGGACATTGATTTCCAACAGATGGCTGAAAAAGACGTGAACCAAGTTGCTGCAATAACCTCGTTAGAACCACATCCCAACCTGACAGAAATGCTGCTGTGAGACCCTCAGAGAGCTGCACAGAAACAAACATCTGCAAACCTCCAAGAATCGAAGGCGCAACATAAATAATAAGCCAACATTTCTCTGCAATAATATGAGAGAAAATAAGTCAGTTAGAAACCAACTATTGTTATTTCTGCTAAAGTTAATTCTGCAGGCTGTTGAATTGGATATTTCTGGGTTTTTCACATGCAGATTTTCTATTTTTGTTTCCTCTTTAAAAAAATAAAAAATACACTTGTGGAATCTGTTATGTGGTAAAGATCAGATGCATATTATTGTTTCCTAAAACATAAAATCTTAGAGTTAACAGAAGCTGTAATTTATTTTTTACCATGTCTATATTTGCCTCATGTGATTAACATTCTTAAGTCTAATTTTCTTTACTCCCCACTAGATGGCAGCAGCCACTTGTTGTATTATTGGAGGTTCAGGCCATGCTCTGCTGAGAACAAAGCAGATTAGCATGCCACTTCACGTTTCTCAACTTTCAGTTTTACACCTAGCAGTGGTTTAGTACAGCTATGGTAACTTAAAGTCAACATACTTCAACTTGCTGTCAGCTACATTATTTTTCCTCTTATAGACAAGCTCCTGGCAAGGCAGTTTAAGGAAATAGTGGTAAAAGAGGTCATTTCCTGTGGTTAAATATAGTTGTGCAGACAGTTTTACAGTGAACAAGAATTTACTGTTTTCTCCCTTCTTATTTATAGGGTCAGAAACGCCACTCTACAGATGCTGGGGTCCAGACAGAACCAGCGACTGCTGCTACAGCATCTGAGAAAACCAAATGAACCCTTTAAGTTTCCCTGTACAGAACCCCCCCAGGCTGTCCCCTCCCCCTCTTTCTAGCTCTTACTTTGTCTTTGTGTCTGTCATATTTCGTCATCATCATATTAACTACTTTTTTAGATGTCGCAATATGAAAAGGAGTGCTTTTAAAAGGATTCAGAAAAGAATCGCATGTGGGTAGATGAAGAAAAGGAGAAACGGTGCCTATAAAATACTCTACCCAACCTCTAAAATGGCAAGTTTATAGTGATGTAAAAAATCAAACCAGTACAAAACACTTCAGATCTTTTCCCACCTATAACACTAAATATAAGTTGTGCATCTCTGATCAAAGACAAACCAAAGTAGCTTAAAGCAAAATAATAATAATAATAATAATAATTAATTAGGTTGCACACTTCTTTCCAACAAGGTTTGTTCTACTTCCACAGACTCAATATTAGCCAGGAAATGCCTCCCATCATGTAACACACTTCTGATTAACTCAAATATAATTCAGCTTCTCTGTTCCTGACATTTGTTTAGTCACAGCTTCCAGTAACAGTCACGCTCTGCTGGGAGGTTCGAATTCATCAGAGCAATCTCATTCTTAAAATAATTTCTGAGGCACTAGATCTACCATGAAATGAAGTTATTGTGGTATATGGCATATTTAAAGAGTCAATCCATCAGCATCAATTTGAGAAAATGTTGTGTAACACAGATAGTACTAAGAATTGGGCATCCCTCCAAGATTGATAAAAAGACAAAACTAACCAGGTTCATAGCAACATTAAATGAGCTGCAGGCATTTCTGTCAACTACAACCTATACCTCACACAATAGAGCAATCTCATATGTGGCAAGATGGAAGGCTTTATTATTAAGAAAAAAACATCCAAGTCTGGCTAAAAGTTCCAAAAAACATTTCACGTTTCCTGAAAGTCTGCAGGAAACTATCACCAAGCAGAACACCATCCACAGTGAAGCATGGTGGTGACAGCATCATGCTCTGGGACTGTTTTTCTTCAACTGGAACCAGGGAGTTATGAACAGTTCCACAAATTAGTTAATGATGGATCAAAACCTTCAGGTTTCTGGTGACAAAAATGAGGAGGAGCTTTTCTGAACTAATCAACTTACCACAACCAGAACAAATAAAAAGTGTGAAAGTGAGCACACTTATGCAATATTGTAGGTTCCTTATTTGTATTTAGGGTTAGCATAAAAATGTGCCTATTTATATTTCAGTGGGGTTGTGGTTTCACTAAAGGTGGTAACATATCTGACATTAATTATCTGAGTTTTTTTGTTTTTTTACATCACCCAAACCTGGCATTTTAATATGGTTTCAGGTTTTTTACATTCACCTTACGGCAATGTGAAACGGAGATATTGTGGCAACTTCACTGAAATGTATATTTTTGATCATAAAAATACATTGAGTAGTGTAGCAGTGCGAGTGTGAAATCTTTTCTACAAACTTTTAGGCCTAATCTGACTTTTCCCCGTTTATGTTCTAACATACTGGGGCTTTTGCAATATTTAGTCATGTGTTTTGCTTTCAGTATCTAATTCCTGTGCTGAAACCGAAGTGGCAATGCCGTGTGAGTTGTGTTATGACATCCAGGCACTTCTGGTACCAGAGTGGTTCCAACAAAATTGAAATGAAAGATATTTAGAAATATGGAGAAAAAAATCAACACCTTAATTAAACAGCATGTACAAGCGCAAATATAAATATATGTTAGCATTGAAATACTGTGTCATACATGAAATCACAATCTTATTTTTTCCCTTGGCATCTGATTGTAAATATCAATATTAACAAATACACTGGAGATGGCAAAGTCTCGTCCACATCTGTCTTTTTGCATCCTGTCATTTAGTCTAAGCCTTATTATGGTGTTCGTCATTTGTGTTTGTCACATGTACAATTAACTTGCTTTTGATTGCTTACATGCATGTGTAACTTCTGTAATCTCAGAGAGAATAAACATCTTCACCCTTCACTCTTCTCCTGCTGCTTTTACTATTAAGAAACTTTAAAAGGACTTCCAGGGTGTTGCTGGAAAGTCAACAGTTGTGAGTCAGCAGGTTTGGCAGAAACCCAGACAAACGAGGTGTAGCACAAGTGTCAGAATACTGAGGAAAAACTGAAAGTATTGCAAAACCGTGCCAAGCTCCTGAGTAATCCCCAATTTCTTTATGGCTTCAATAGAGTAATACTAAATGTACTGTCTTAAATCTGAATCATGATCACTAGTTCTACAGGTCTTTCAAAGTTTTACTTTGGATGTTATAAGCCCAGTTTCTTTTCATTTTACATGTTGATTGTTTTTCTTTTCTTTCTTAAACTGCTTAAAGCTGACCAATGCAAACAGCATCCCACAGCTACTGGCCTTTGGTAAAGATGTGCAAAATGTTTAAAAATAAATCGGTGTTGAAACAGAAACATAATCTCACACACAAAACAAAAGTATGTATGAAAAATGTGACAGTAAATATGACAGAAAGTGTTTGTGTCTGGTGAATCGTTTCTGTGTTGATTGTATCACATGACTTTGATCGCTATCTTGTTCAAACTAGCAAAGTGATCTTATTTTTATTTTCTGGCAAAGGTCATCAGATTGTTATTTAAAATGATGCCATGCACTATTCCTGTGACGTTTGGAGGAGAAAAAGGCCCACAGCATCACAGATTCACCACCATGCATTTTCCAATATGAATTTCCACTACCAGACTCAGCTGTAGTTTTTGTTGCTTAAAAGCACAGATTTTTTTTTTTACCAATCTTACAGTTTTAATCAAAATCCTTAGCAAAATTGACTAAATTCCACATTACTCTTCCACTTGTTTTAAACTTTCTAAGTTATTGCCTTAATCCTACATGTGCCATTACCTGACTTATTAAGATCAACACTCTGATTGAACGTAATGTTCTCTTCCATTTCCTACTTTAAAGTGCCGCAACAAATGGGCCACTGTGTCAAATCAGGAAACAGGACATTTCTGAAATGTTGCTTAATAATTATTTGATACGGTGGAACTTTTTCCACTGACTAAATAATCTCATTTTCAAGGTTGGATTTTTCTCCATTTTTTTTAAATGTGACACTGCAATAAGAAACTGATATAATATAGTTGTGTTGAAATTATTAAGAATTTAATAATTCTTAATAATTATTTCACTGCAATATATTTCATTCGAGCATAAAACGGCTCAAAGAAGGGACACGTTTGTGTTGTATCAGCCTACAGCAGGCAACTAAAACACATTTGAAACTCTTCATGCAGGTTTTTTTTCCTGACAAAGACAGACTCAAATACATAAACACCAAGTAACCAGTTACGTCTATTTGTTGCTACTATCTGTCTGTTTAACCTTATAATTACAAAATGCTTTTGTTGCTAAACTGTAGTATGTGTACAGAAATGGTCGGTTCTTGTTTAGGCTTGAAGGATTCAAGTCGTTCTGAAATGTTTGACAGAGTTGGGTAATATGAAAATAGTTCAATATATGAGTAATATGGAAGCACAGCAATTTATCAGTACAACTGACACATAGGCCACTCAATACTTACAGCGCTTTGAAAAAGTATTCATGCTTTTTGAACCTTCTCACAGTCTGTCACGTTAAAACTAGAAACTGATAAAATAGAAGTAGAAAGTGCATAATTGTAAAAATGAAATATTTATTTTTATATTTTTTGTTATAGCTGTTATAGTCTTGTTTTCGTACACAGGCCTCTGCAGAGCTATGTGACATGTTGAGGGTTTCCAGCTGAAGAAAATAATTCCCTCAGCATGATGCTGCTGCCACTGAAGTGTTTCACTGTGATAATGAAACACTTCATTATCACAATGATATATGATATTATCATACACACAGGTGGACTCCTAAAGTAGATGGATTTTTTGGATTTTGTCACTGCAGACAAATGCATGCTAAACGTTTCAGACTTACGTGTGAATGTTTTTATAAACCATGTATCATTGTCCACTTCACAGTTATGCTACACTTAATGCTACTCCATCAAATCCTGAAATATGCTGAAGTCTCTAGTTGTAGCATGATAACATTTGCAAGCACAACTTGGAGGGACTCATACAGATTAAAAACAAAAAGTGTCAGAGCTGCTGGATGTTACAGTTTAAGAAAAAACTGTAGTCTTCCTCTTTGCCATTTTTAATTGATTTTGAAGTGTCCAGCCATGTGTGCACTGGATAAAAATGACCCACCATTAACTGATGAGTCACAGCGCCTGAAGGCATAACTCACACTGCTCCTTTGTTATGAAGGAGGCAGTCTCTTCTTCCACTGCTGTTCGTAACAGGAGATCATTCTAAACACAGACCCAAACTAACTCATATGGTGGTGAAGGAAAAAGAAAAGTGAAGTACTTTGTGTTTTAGACACAAGCTCTGTTGTATTTTCCCCCTCTGAGAATTGTTTTAATTAACACCCAGTATGGCCTTTTTTTTCCCCCAGCAGTTTGTCTCATGTGTGAAGAGCTCATTTTCATTGGCAAAGCATCAGACAGAAATTTTAATTAGACAGAAGGAGAAGAAAGGGTGAAACTTCTGCGAGGTTTCAATGAGTACTGAAATCAATAGTATAAGCAGGAAGAGTGCTGCCTTAGCTCAACGTGAAAAAGCTGATACATGCCTCAGTGATATGTGGGGCCATCAGTTCCTGATCTCTCCACTTCCTCGTGCAGTTGCCGAGAAGTCTCTTTTTTTTATGCGTTGTGTGTTGGCGGAGAAGAGGACAAAAGCGTGTTCCTGCATGCAGAGTTTGAGATAGAGAGGAAAGATTTTCAAGACAATTAGGAAAACAAATATCACTAGCTGCCAAATCCTAATTAAACTAAGAAACTGACTCCTTTGTTCGTATACTTTACATGTGAGGAAATGTTTCTACACATTTCATAATCGGATGAATGCAACTAAACAAAACCAATACACAATATCTTTATATTCTGTGATTACCACTAAGTGTAACTTCCATAGAAGTAGAAGTTTAACTATTTTATTGGTCTAAGTAAACAAGTAGCTAGTACTGTCCATTTAGATAGAACCATTTGATGCACAGCATTCATGACAAGAAGAGATGACCCAGAGACAGCTATGTGTTAAATGTTACAGGTGAATCAGAAAAGAACCTGAAATTCTTGTTGCAATCCTCCTCTCTTCTAAAAGAACAAGTCACAGCACATATCAGATTTAAAATATTCAAAGCTGAACATATCACAAGATCTTTGCAACTCTGTCCTCTAAATAGATAAAACGTTCAATTAAGATGAAATTATGCTTTGCTTGATTTATTTTTGAAGCTGACAATTGGGCCAATGAATTGGACCAGAGTCAATTTGAGAGTTTTAGCTGCAGTTAAAGAGATGATTTTATGCAATTGAGTTTCTAAATCTTTTTACAGAAGTTTAAACAAGAAACAAACGTCCAAAAATTAGCAATATTACTAAACTAATTCAATTTATTTAATTTGTATCGGCCAGATTTATAACAAAAACTCAAGGCACTTAATAAAAATCCATCATACAGAGATTTATATAGTTAATTCAATCAAATACAGACTTAATGACAGTTACCAGTATTCTGACTCAATGCTAGTTGTAAAATATAGCAGTCGAGTTTGACTTGTTATTCCAATCCAAAGAAAAATCTGCCAGTTACGTCTCTGTTGATCACCTTGTTGAAAGAGAGGATGGTCACATGTCAAACTGAAGGCCTGGGGGCCAAATCTGCCTCGCCATTGTTTTTTATGTTGCTTCCATACTCTAAAATGACACATTAACAGTTGTGCTTTAATATGATTGTATAAATCAAATCAAAATCGTTCATATCTTTATCTGTATCTGTAATCATCAAATACTGAGACAGCTGTTAACAGTTATTTTTAACTGTTTTAACAATTGTTTAATTGTTAAAATTAAACAGTTGTTTAATTAATTGTTTGTTTGTTTTTTTCAATACATTCTGACTCAAATTGCCTTTTGAGAACATTCAGTATCTTGATTTGGCCCAAAACGAAAATGAGTTTGACACTCCTGCTCTCCTGCATTGAGTCAGTAACTGTGCAGTTCCTGACATAATAAGCATGTGTGTAGTTGCAGTGGAAAGGAAAACTTCCCTTTTACTGGGGATTTGAGAAGACAGAGCAGGCACACATAGACACAGAAGAACTGGTCCAGGAATACTTCAAAAAGTAAAGCCTTAATGGCAGCAGTAGCTCATTTAGTGGCTTCATCAAGGAGTCAAACACCACTAACCAAATGAGCTCTGAGCCTGTAATAAAATCCACGCGATACAAAGTACATAACAGTTAGTCACAGCAGCTCCATCAGTTGCTTCATCCAGAAGAAGAAAGGAGTTAAATACAGAAGACAGTCAAGTGTATCATCTAAGAAAACATGGAGTTATTTGCAGCAACAGCTCAGCTGATGCCCCACACTAAGAAAGTATCACAGCTAACCAGAACCTCTGGGCCAGATGTAGCTTCTGTGAAGAGAAAATACAGAGAGAGATCATAAAGTTTATGACAGCAGAAACTGCAGACAATTCATAGTTGGAGTGTTGCAGTAGGAAATGGCAGAGTGAGGGAAGTTTGTCCTCAAGCAGCCTAAGCCTACAGTAGCATAACTATAGTGATGATTTAGGAGAACCCTCATAACTATAGTTATTAACTATAGAAGATCTGCTTTCCCTTCTAATTTTAGAAATATGACAAATATGAAGAAAGATAA
This sequence comes from Poecilia formosa, assembly GCF_000485575.1. Classification (NCBI taxonomy): domain Eukaryota; kingdom Metazoa; phylum Chordata; class Actinopteri; order Cyprinodontiformes; family Poeciliidae; genus Poecilia; species Poecilia formosa. The sequence goes on along the minus strand of NW_006800207.1, from coordinate 99,246 downwards.
CACCAAGCATATTTACATTCTTAGTACAAAGTTCAGTTTAAATACCATCCAGAGTAGGTGACTGATTAAGCAATTTGTTTTACAGAGGCTATGATCCAAAGAAGAAAACGCCCATGTTGTCTTAATTAAAAAAAAAAAAAAAAAAAAAAGCAATATCCAGGTTTTCATGTCCTCAACCAGAGACATGGGAGCTTAAAACTCACAGTACTAAAACCTCAGCTGTGCTCTAAGAAATATTAAAAGTTTAATCTGTTTCAACACAAAATAAACATTGACAAACACATTTGTGAAAATATGTAATGAAATACAAACTGCTATAATTTCTTATATATAGTTTAGTTTAAACCTGTAATTTTAACACTGTTTTATATTTGTGACAGACATGTTTGATACTAACCCTAAGGCATTCCTGTATGTTTGACCGAGTTGAAAGCCAGACTTTCAAGTGGAGAAAGAAAGTAATGGTATGGTAATGTGCAGCGGTGGAGAAAGTACTCCAAAAATGTACTTAAGTAAAAGTAAAACTACCACATTAACATTTGTACTTAAGTAAAAGTAAAAAAGTACTGGCTTTTAAAAGTAAAAGTACTTGCTGAATGCATTACCTAATCCCTAATACAAAATCATTAAGTGAACTGATCGTATTTAATTTTAATACATCAGAAATTAAAATTAAATGAACAATGCCACAGATAAAGCATGTTTTTATTATGTTTACTCTCTGTAACATAGTTTAGACTTAGATATGTGATTCTATGCATCATAATTTCAGGGATGGAAACATCTTGTCTCCTGTCCTAACATAGCATGAACTTCACTTTTTTACCTCTAGTGGCTTTTATTTTTAAAGAAATTCATCAGAAAGGGGATGGAAAGAAGGTGGGTAGGGGAGGACATGCAACCAAGGAGCCAGTAGCAGAGTTGTAGTCAAGACCACTGAACCCAAGACCAAGTCAAGACCAGCACCCCGCGCTACGTGACACAAAAAAATTAAGTTTTACCTTCAAAATTGCTGATTAAATAAATTTAATCAGTAAAGATCCGTCCAGAAGAATCGGATCATTCCTAAATGTCATATCAATGCAGACTTTGGTCACAGCGTTGTCCCATATTTGCGACACCTCAGTCAACACCTCCACACAATAATTCAGCGCATGAGTGACAACTTTTTTTTATTGCCGATGCAACTTGTGTCTGTACAGCTAGCTTTGCTAGCATCACGTCCACAGATCTTACCTTTCTTTAAGCTTTCCTTCCAAGTGACGCTAAAAGTTGGATTAAGTCCCCACCGTCTGTGAAAGCGAAGCGCTGCTGGTTTTACATGTCGCCATATCTTATGATTTTTGCAGCGCTGATGTCTATGTTACTGATGATCAGACAGACATCTTCTCCCGCTCAGAGGAAACCACTGCGCATGTCTGGAGCTCCGCGTGCGAGTAAAGGTGGAGGCGAGATGGGTGACGACAGACACTAAGTCACGTTATTGCTTGGATTTTACGGCGCCACCTTAAGATCCTGAACTTCACATTTTAACGGACAAAAAGAGAGCAGTGCGACTTGGATGTAACGAGTAACGCGACAGTTTTGTAGAAATGTAGTGAAGTAGAAAGTACAGATACTTACTGTAAAATGTAGTGGAGTAAAAGTAGAAAGTACCCATTATTAAATCTACTTAAGTAAAGTACAGATACACGAAAATTGTACTTAAGTACAGTAACGAAGTACTTGTACTTTGTTACTTCCCACCACTGGTAATGTGACCTGACAATTATAATACACAAAGCAGCAAATCTACAACACAACAGATGAGAAAAGGCCTTTTTCAAATCCCAAGATACCAGACTGAAATGTGGTAGGAACTTCAGGCATGTGTGGTGAACACAAACCTCAATGATACATTGTAAAGAGTGCAACAATGCCTCCACTGCAATGTGAAAAAGCATGCAGATGATCACTTCAAGCTTCTACAAGCTACTGAATTATAGAAGGTTTCACTCATTTCAGGCGTTTTTGACTGGTTTTTTTTCTACATTGTGCAGAGCACACTCAGTGGACGCTACAACGGTTCTGCCCCGCACCATGTTGTTTTATTTTGTCCCAGGACAAAGCATGAAACTGTGTGAATGCAGTGCTCTCAGGACATGTGTTGGTGACTGTGTGTTGTGGAGGCACAGAGCTGGGAGGTCTGACAGGAGCTAAAGCGTCAGCTGCAGCCTGTACTGATGGCTGCTAGTGTTGGCTGCTAAAACAATCTGAGGACTGAGCAATGATTCTAATCTCATTAACAAACTAATGGCAGAAAACATGCATACCATCTGTACTCCTCCATAGCTTTTCATATTACCGCCACAAATATTTATGTATTTTATTGGGATTTTTCTGGCTTACTGCTTTGCATATTGTGAAAAAAGCATGTGTGACTTTTTATGTCCTAAATGGTAAATGCACTGCAAAAACACAAAATGTTACCAAGTATTTTTGGTCTGGTTTCTAGTTAAAATATCTTAGTACGTTTAGACAAAAATAACTTGAAAGTAACTTTTCAGAAGATATAGGAACTTGTTTTAAGTCAATAGTTCCTTAATATTGATGAAAAAGTATTAGTTCCTCTGACAGATTATTTCACTTATAGCAAGGGAAAAATGTCTTATTATAAGTGAAATAATCTGTCATTTTAGCTACTACTTTTTTATAGTAGACGTTAAGCACAGGCAGATTAACTACTCTAAATCAATAATAATTATTGACTTAATTATTATAATTTATTATTAATTATAATAATTCATTATTAATTTATACTAATTATTATCAATTATTGTTGATAATAATTAGTTATCAACAATAATAATATAATAATATTGACTTATTATTAAGTCAATAATTAAGAAATTATTGACTTAAACAAGTTCCTATATCTTCTGAAAAGCTACTTCTAAGTTAGTACACTTGAAATAAGATATTTACACTAGAAACTAGACCAAAACCACTTGGTAAAATGATGTGCTTTTTTTTAGTGTGGGCTGAACTTGGGGTTAAATTGGGGTTAAGTGCCTTGTCCAAGGGCAGATTTACATCTGGGAAGTTGAAGTCAAATCTATAATTTTCCAAATTTAAGACACTTTTCTTCCACTGATCCACACCAACCAAAATAGTATAGAACACAACCAATTCCCTTCAGCAGTCATCTAATTAGTAAACACCTGTGGGTAATTTACCCTCAATTGAGCTGTGAAGCCCCAGCGGTTTGTTTGAGAACATTGGTGAGCAATTATCATCATGGAGACAGGAACACTCCAGACAGGTCTGGAATGAAGATGTCAAAGTTAAAGTCAGGGTTCGGTTCGAAACACAGCATTGCAGAGACAAACCTATAAAGCCATTGTCTTTCTAAATAAACAGAAGACCATTACTCATCCAAGCAACCATGACGATCATGGCAAGATTTTTGGATTTTTAGAAGAAAAGCACAAGAAGTTTATCACATGCAAAGTAAGAGACGACATGTGGAAAAGGATGTTCAGGTCAGATGAGACGTTCTGGTCTACAAAATGTTACATGAGGTAAAACACAAACACTAACTCACAAACACGGAGGTGTTCTACCTCCGTGTTTGTGAGGTACAGCACAAACCAAACCCATGGTGAAACATGGTGGTGGCAGAATTATGCTGCTGTGAAGCTTTTCTCCAGCAAGAAATGGAAGCTAATCAGAGCTGATGAGTTAGACAAATGATAAAATGCATCAAAATCCTGGAAAAACTGTTGGAGACTGCAAAAGACACCCCCAAAAATACAGTCTGACCTACACATCCTTATGATACCAAGAGTTTAATCTGGGTAAAACATTAAAACTGTTAATTGAAAAACATTCTCTACCCCACTCCGCTTTGATGAGAAAAATAAGCAACATTTCCAGTATCTAGCTTTGCAAAGCTGGCAGAGATATCCTCCACAGACCTGCAGCTGTAACTGCAGTGAAAGGTGTTTCTACAAAGAGTTACATTAAGGAATGGAATAAAATTGCACTCATATGCCAGATTTTTATTTCCACTTCATTATCATGCATTCCCTTTGCTACCCAAATACGTCAAATCCCAAGAAAATACTGTAAACTGTATATTTTTGCATCTTAACTGACAAAATGTGAAAACGTTCATAGTGTGAACACTACTGCAAGGTACTGTAAGTGTTTTCAAACACCTCTGTCCGCTAACTGAGAGAGAAGTCACAGCTCCATTCAGTGTGTGTTAGGGAGACATACTAATATTCTCACTCGTATTTTTACTCTGATCATATCTTTCAGTTGTTGCTTCAAGCTGCTGGAGGAACAGGAACTGTCTGTGGTTAGAATCTTTGAATGATTGCTATTTTGAACCTCTGAAATGCTGTCGTTTTTGAGGCACACAGGTACATAAGTAAACAGAGCTTCTGGAAAGTATTCACGCTTTTCTATGTTTTGTTATGTTACAGCCATACTGCAAATTGTATTAAATTAATCGCATTTCTTCACACATATACTGCATTATGACAGTGTGGATTTTTTTTTGAGTGATTTCATGGTGTTAATAAATCAGCAAACACTCAAAACCCTTTTTCCACATTGTCATAACGGGGTATTTGTGTGCAGAATTTTGCCTTGAGATTAATTTAATAAAATTTGGAATAAGGTTGTAACACACAAAAAATGTAGGAAAATGAAGAACTGTGAATATTTTCCAAATGTTCCGTATTATAATAATAACTGAAAATCCCTTCACAGTAAAGTCAAGTGCTTAGATGCATGCATTTTTTTTATAATTATGGGCTGGATTAGGACTTTTACAAAGTGCTGTCTGCCAATGCTATATGGTGCTTTGCTGATACTTCACATTCTGAGATGATCTGTTGTTCATATAATTATATGGAGCTCTAGGACTCTGCCTGGGGATTACAGGTTTAACTTGTTTAGCTGGGGCTGTTTGGCATGTCTGAATTCAGGTGTGGTGTTTGTACTCTGACATATTCAAAGAAATATTCAAATAACACCACTGTATTTTATTTACTTTGCCTTTTAAATTGTGTTTTTTTTAAGAAAACAAGTCAACTATTTGATTAAAATAAACATTTTTTCTTTTGTATAAAGCACTGTTTGCAACTTAAAGCCTTTTCATCAAAGTTGCTCTTTGCTTTCTCTGTCATTTGTTTTCTGTGTAACTTCCACATCGACTTTCTGAGAGGTCACGGTGGCACAGAGAAAGTAAAAAAAAAAAAAGTCTAAATGCCAAATGAGAAAAAGACAGCAGGGCTCATGCAGCATAACAGAGGTACCTTCCTTCCTAACCTCTTTCAGACAATTTCACCACATGAAAGAGAGGACATGTTGAAAATGTGAACTTCTGAATGAAGCAGTGCTTTTTGTGTCTGCTTAAATTCCTCTTCTTTTTCTGACTAGTAACTCCACAACCTCCAAGCTCTGAATCAACATCACTGGGCCAGGGGTGAGAAAGGAGATTACATATTATCAGAGTCCTTCAGAAGCGGCACCAGGATTATGAAAGAAGCCAGGCTGCGAATCTGGAGGAGAACAATGCAGTCAGCTGCTCCTGACACGCCAAGACAAAAACAAGCCATTCCCCATTCGTGGATCCTATCCCAATCAGGGTGGGTGTCCACTGAATACATAATCATTCATTTGAGCAGGCCGTTTATCTGAAGCTAAAATGTTGCTAACTGCAACATGATGCTCAGTGCACACATGTACTTTTAAGAAACATAGGAGAGCAGCATGGCTTTGGTGAAATGTCCCACACCAACACAAAGGTAATCCAATCAGTTAAAAGTAAGCACTGTTTGCCACTTGATGATGTCATTACCAACACACAGGGATTAATTTTAACTAAACAGCTGCAGTAAATTAATAAATTCGTATTCCTTCACAGCTAAAAACAAACTATACCCAATTGTAACTAAAGTGTCTTTAAATGATTTGCAAAGCAAATCTTTTGGCATTTCTGCAGTCCTGAGGGATCACACTGCTGCCTTAGATTGATAGCTTTTCTCAGAGCCTTTGTGGTCACAGAACAATAGGAAATGAGCGGGAGGCCTTGACGTGTCACATGTGGTGCCTTTGATTAACATACTAGACTTGTTTGTGTAACAGGATCTTGGGGTGAGGTAGAAAAAAAAGTACTAAAAACTGAATCACAACGTTGCAGGGGGTAGGAAGATATTTTAATTTGACTGAGACTGAGAGTGAGTCAGTCTTCTGAACTATTATTTTAGAGGTTCTGCTTTAGACTGATTTTGATGGTTGAGATTGAGGAGAACACACTTAAAAAAAACCCTCCAAAAAGTCACTGATGCTTTGAAATGTACTGTGAAAAATATAACAAATATAATAATGTAGATTTTTACAGAAGAGCTGAGTATGTCAAAGAGCAGTTTTCATATAGCAACTTTGTTTACTTATAAAGGTGTGTATATCTAAAAGCAACCTGGTACGGTGGAAAATCAATCCCCCAATCTAATCTAATCTAATCTAATCTAATCTAATCTAATCTAATATCTAATTTTGCCACTCTGTATGGCAGAAACTGTCATTGTGCCTTTGTAAGACAGATCTTTTGCATCACTGTGGAAGAATTTTGACCCACTCTTCTTTGCAGAATTGTTTTAATTCATTCATATTAGATCATTTTCAGTATGAACAGCATGACGAATCAATTGGCTTTATGTTTGAGATTTGACTCTCTACAAATCTTCCTCTTGTTTATGTTTCTGTGTTATTTTAACCATTCAGAGCAGATTTATTGTTAGTGTGTTGGGGCTTAAATTCACAAACTTGCTGGACATTCTCCATTCTGCAGCAAAATGTTTCATCAAATATTTCAAGTTATGCAAGTCCTGACTTGAATTGAGGCAAATCGATTGGTGGCGCCGGTTCTTGACTTCTTGGATCATCCATTATGGTGGTTCTGGAGTGATTTTGGATGGATGGATCCTACTCCTAGAAAGGTTTAGCAAAAATGTTTTGTCAATTTCTTTACATTAATTCTGACTGTAATTTGCTGGAGCCACAAATGTTCAGAGATGGATTTTGTTGCCCATTCTAAATTGATAGATGTCAGTGGCTTTGTTTCTCATCTTTTCTTTAATTTCTTCCAATCAGAACACAATAAGTGGCTTTTTGAGAGCTTTCAGTCAACTTTATGTTGTCAGACAGGTTTTAATTAAGGGACTTCTTGGTCCTACAAGCCAGACAGTAACCAGACTTGGGCGGGGCAAGTGAAATTGAATTCAGCTTTTCAAAAAATGTGGTTAATCAAAGTTAATGATTTAACAATGAGGCACAATTGTACTTTTACTGCATTGAACAGCTTTTTCCGCTTTTAATGAATAAAATAATTTTAAAAGTTTTTATATACATCTATATTTGCTCATTGTTGTCTGGTATTATGATTTGTTTGGCAATCCTAAACAAGAAATCTGTAAATAAGTGATTTGTGTTTTTTTTTTTTTTTTAATTTTATTCATTTATTTTCTTTTTTGTTAATCTTTTCACGAGCATATTTTTCAGTTACACATTTTGATGACACCATTTACCCACCTGCACACCTACCCATGTTTTCACTACCTAGTTGACACAGCATCGTCCCAACCTATAAGGTAGCAGCAAAGAAACTCCAAACATCTTTTAATATATCTTGGCAAAACAGCAGGCAGTTTAAGAGCTAACAATCCTCAGATAGTTTTGCCAAATGGAGTCTTTGTTCCATGTTCCTCTGGGGAGTGGTTACAGATAAAAGTTTTTCTCTTTTTTCTCTCCTTTTGGGGGAGGGAGAGAGTGTCTCCGTAATGAGTTTACACTAAAGTCTGCTGAATATCTCCATTGACTGAAAGCTGTTGAGTTAGCATCAATGTCTTCTTTGGAAAGTTTTTTTAGAGGTGGAGGAGGGGCAGGTTTTAGGCTGCATGTGATTTTCTTTATCTCAAAACATCTGTGTTGCAATAGTGATTTCTCTGTGTTTTTAATATGTATGACATTGATATATGTCAATGCTTTTTCATAATAAAATGATCCTTTATCATGCCCATCATGTAAGGAAGTATATTTCTTTGTGTAGAATCACATTAAGGTGGATTTGTAACTGATCTCCTTTGGGTGGGTTCGGCTGATGAAATAGGAAGAACATGAAATTTCCCACAACTCAGCCAACCTGCTTCTGCATCTGCATTATAAAAAAAAGAAAGAAAGAAAAAGAAACCTCATGTAACAGTGAAAGGCTAAGGAACCCCTCCCCCACCTCCACATGGTAGCTGATGCATGACGTGAAAATGGAGGAAAGAACTACAGTTTAGGTGAGTTACACCTCAAAGTGTCACGTAGCCTTGTGTCAGCACAATAATTCACTTTATTGGGACAATTTACCCCCTTTTTTCTTCTTAAAAACGGGACGCTTTAGCAGCATACAAAGTCAAAGCAGTAAACAATGCTGAGCTCATGGACGTCACTGTATAGAGGTGTAACTGTTATAGTGAGTTTTGGAAAACAATCTGATATAAGTGTAAATAAATTACTAAATCTTACCTGCGCCATTATTAGAGAAATGTTTTATAGGAATTAATATTAAAACAAAGAGATAACTACTCCCAAGTTTTTAAGTGTGTTTTTTACAATGTGTCATTTTTCTGTCATTCATGACCACGTGACTGTCGTGTGGGATTTTTTTTCTTCTTTTATGGGGAAGGGGGGTGACGCCGTGCACGCGCTCTATCTCCCCCAGCCCCCCATCTCGAGACAGAGAGTGGCACAGCGCACGCGCCTCAGAACTCAACAGCTGCACGCAGTGAGGAGGACTCGCCAAGTAGAACAAATATGATTCACATTCAAACAATTGATTAGGTGAGCCGTCCACCAGCACACTCACACATACAGAGAGAGAGAGAGAGAGAGAGCGCTGCGTGAAATGAAGAAGCTACCCGACACAAACAGCAGCAGCAAAAAAAGCAGCGTGGCGGCTCACTCCTTCCTTTTCGCTCGTAGTATATCACTATAGTTAATACTAATCCGGAAATTCGGACTTGGTAGGTATTGTTTGGTGAGTTTCTACAGTTTGCTCGCAAGTCGTGAACAGCAGACAAGAAAGTGGGGAGAAAATGTTTCCTAACTGTTTCTGGTATGCTCAAAATTACTTAACACGACGGGTTCATAAATTATGTCGGTGACCTTAGCGTGTTGTTGTGGTTCAAGTTTTAGAACAAACGGTTTAATGTTGCCATGACATAAGCGTTGTCGTCGCTTTTTGAACTGAATTCTTTTTTGTTGTTTTTTATTGAAGTTAAATTGTGACGCAAAACTGTGTGGCTTTTAAAAACCAAATTAACTCCTCGTGTTTGGCTTATAATGCACACATAGAAGCGTAATAGCCAGACTATTAAAATAAAACTTTTATTTTTGTTTGAGCTGTATTTAGTTAACTGCTACTTGCGCATCCCCCCTCGCGACTCGGTAAACGTTGAGGGTCCCTCTTAGACCACATCTGTGCTTTCTTGAATAACAAGGTGACTAACAGGAACACAAAGCTTGCGTGTACTTAAAAAAAGCAGAAGAAACTAACAAAAACGCTCAAGGTCCTGCTTGTTATCGACGGTATAGCCAGAGGTCAACTGGATAAAGTGGCATAACATTAAGTTATAAACTTAACTTGATGTCAAAAAATATTAAATATTGTTTAGATTGGATTTAGTTTGGATTTGATCTTAAGCAGAGTCGGGATTTTCCTGTTGACCCCATTTCCTCTTAAATAATGATTCATTTTTATGTAAGTTCCTACATTAGGTTTTGCTAGCAGGAACAATAAAACACTTAAATTAAAATTGTTTTACCATGATGACACTTTTAGTTTCAGTCTTTTGATTAAAATGTAATTTAGCTTTAGTCCTAATTTCATAATTTGTAGTCAAATTGTAGCCCACTAAACTTTTATGTTTTAACAACAAACTTTTTAATTGACTAAATTGTAGTCATAATTTTAAATTTAAGTTCTGCCTGACAAAGCACGTTTTAATTGGGGGGGGAAAAAAATTGGATTTGCTTTTTTCAGTGCATTGTATACAAACTGAACAAAATTAATTGGGATAGGGTTAGGGCTAAGAAAATGCTAAGCTATCTAGCACTAAACGTAAGCATTTACTATGGTAAAAGTTAGATTTTAAAGTGTCTTTAAGATTGCTCTGCCACTAAATGTAATCTTAAAACATTTTTTAATTAAAATAACTTTTTCAAAAATATTGAATAAAATATATATAAGTGGAAAAAATAAATAATAAACTCCTAAAATAGCATTTATCATAACCTGTTAAAAATAGGAAGTGGAAACATTCTGCCAAATTAGTTTTAAATGTTACGTGTATTATGAAACAATCAGGTCCTTTTTCCCCACACTGATCAGTTTCAGCAGAAATCCTCACTTTAAATTTCAGATTTATAATTTGTCAATATGATTGCTTGGTTGACTTTTCTTTTTTAACTCTCTTCTCTATCTCTCATTTCTTACTACTATGCATAAAAAAACAAAGCCGTGAGAGATTATCCTGTGCAGTAGTTGCATTTAGTTTTCGGTTTTCTTGGTTTGCTGCTCTTCAGAACAACCTTTGTAGCTAACCTGCAGCATTTTGAAGAAACATAGAAATAGTTTAAGATTCACATGCTTTTTCTGCATTCTGTTGTCTGCTGTTATCTGAGGAATCTGTAGCTGACAAGACAAAGGGGAAAATACCAGCACCTATTGGTATTGAAATATTCTCGTTATTCAAAAGATGTCATATTATTGGAAAGCCCATAAGAAATTTGGTCATATCTGTTTTTTTAAAATGGTTTACATGGTTGATCCATTTATGCCACATATCAACCAGTCAAAGCAATATCAGGAACCTCTTCATACAGTAGACCTCCATATGCGTGCTGTAAAAGAAACAGGATTTTAATGTTATACATTAGCGGACCATCCCATATGAGTCAGAAAAAGCCTCTTTGTGTTGCTTGTTTTCATCATTTAGGAATTTAAAATAAGGAAATCCACATAATAGGTGATTAAAACAGGAAATGCATTACATGAACATGAAAAATAATTAAAAAAGAGGATAAACTGGTGATAAATATTCATATTTTTAGTATTTACAGCTGTAAGCTAATTGGTTAACCAAACAGATTCCTGAGATTAAGGCTACATTGTATGTTAACACTGAGTCTTTCAGCTTAGTGTGGTGCTTGATGTAGTTTTCAGACACTAAGGTTGGTCTTTCTGGTTAGGGGTATGTCTACTGTGACTTAAAGAGACATTTAGTTTTTATCAGTGGTCTGTACAGAGAGGAAATGAGTTGTCTGTGTAGTTGATTGCTTAAAACAGATAAATTTCCTGTTTTCAGTATTAGAAGGTTGTTCCTATATATTTAAAGTTGATTATAAGGCAATGAATGGGCCAATCTTGTTTCGATATTAACCAAATCTTACATTTTTTTTTTCTTTTAGGTTCCTCCTCTGGACTGTGCGCTGAGCCTCAGAGGAAAATGCCAACTCACTCTTTACTGCCGTTTGTGGACAGCCCAGATGGCCTTCTCCAAGATATCCTGATTAGTAACAATGCAGGAATCCCAGGGCCTAGTTGCAGCATGACACCACAGAGCGCTTGCACTGCGAAGGCCGTGTTACAGTCTGAGGACAGTGTGCAGCTATCCTGCATGTTTTGCGATCAGGTTTTCACGCATCAGGATGAGCTCGGCCCGCATGTGCTCACACATCACCCCACTACATTCTACGAACCCATGGTGCTGCGGGTCGATGCTGAGTTCAGGGTCCCCGGGGAGAGATCCCGGCCCAAACCCAGCGTCTTGCCCACGCAGGAGGAGGTAGCAGCTCCCAGCTGCATCGTTTGCGGTCAGGTGGCGCACGATGCTAGTGAACTGGAGACCCACATGAGGAAGCACAAGGACTACTTTACGTACTGTTGCAACGTTTGTGGACGGCGGTTCAGAGAGTCATGGTTTTTGAAAAATCACATGAAAATGCATGTGAAACCGGGACCAAAGAGCAGGGCTGTTCTGGACCAGGAGGCCCCATTCACCATTAATGGCATCACCCAGGAGCCGTCCTTGGAGCCCGTCCTGTCTGTTTACAAAATGTGCATGATTTGTGGGTTTTTCTTCCCTGATCATGACAGTTTGGCGGAACATAGTAAGGTTCACAATCGAGAGGCGGAGCTAGGTAAAGATGAAGGCAAGGAGAAGATTGATGGTGCGACCGAGTCCCACAAACAGGAAGCTTTTTTACATGGTCTCAACCTGCAGCCTGCCTCTGAAAATAAAAGTTTAAACAATGCAAGATCATCTAAGTGGATTCCCCAGCTGGATCCCTTTACTACATATCAGGCCTGGCAGCTTGCGACAAAGGGCAAGATAGCAGTTGGCCCTAATAATACTAAAGATATTGGTCAGGAACTCAGCACAGACAACGAAGACTGTGGCTCTGATAAAGAAGAGACTAGTGTTATATGGTCAGAAGGTCAAGGAGACAAAACTGTGAAAGAACTCCGGTCTCAGCCGCAGTCTGCTACTGAATCCTCCAACCCACCGCGGAGGTCACTCATGCAAAAACATAAGGACAAAGAGAGGCCAACCACTTGTGAGGAGTGTCACAAAACATTCAGAACCTATCACCAGTTGGTTCTCCACTCCAGGGTCCACAAGCGTGAGAGAGGTGGCGAAGATAGTCCAACTTCTTCTGCTGATATGAAAACGCCAAGAACAGTCTCACAGGACCCGGCAGAGGAGGCGCACGAGGAGGCTTTGGAGGAAAACTTCATTTCAGGTAAAACTGGAGCTCTGTTTAGGCTGCTACAAAGTGCTCCATCTGCTGACAAGATGGGTAATTACACCTAATTTTTTTTTGACATATTCCTTTACTGTTTTTTTTCTTTCAGGAGAGGATGGTCTTGATCGATCAAAATACAGGTCCAAAGAATGCAGCTACTGTGGCAAATCATTCCGATCGAGTTATTACCTCACAGTTCACATGAGAACTCACACAGGTATTTATATATCACTTTTGCTTTAATTTGTAGCCTTATTTTAAGATGTATTGATACATCTTAAAATTTTCCACATTTTGTAATGTCACAACCAGAAACTTTTAAAAGATTAAAGGATTTTAATGAGAGTGCATGACAGTGTAACAGAAAACATTGATGAAAATGATACATTGTCTTTTTTTAGAAAGAAGATTCTGTGGCATGCATTTTTTTAGCATCCCTGAGGCAATACTTTTGGTGCAGCTATACCTGGCAGTTTCTGGTGCATGTCTCTATCAGCTTTTCACATCTTGAAACAGAAATATTTTGCCCATTCTGCTTTGTACAATAGCTCAGTCAGAAGTGATGAACACCAGTTTGTTTATGGTCTTTATCCTGCTAGAAAGTTAACCTTTGCCCCAGTCTAAAGTCTTTTGCAGCCTGAACCTGTACCTTTGAGCAGCTTTTCTGTCTTTGCTGAAGAAAAATGTCTCCACGACATGGCTTTTTGAATTTTTACACTGGTCTCACGTGTCAAGAGCACATCCTCACATTTGCTGTGTCTTCTGTAGTCCCTGTAGACACCTGCAAACAATGATTTTGTTCTTGCTGCTTTTTCATAGTGGCCAGATTTGTAAATTTCATAACTAATTGTTGTCCTACTGCCAACTTCTGTCACCTGAGCTAAGGGTTTCTGAAGCTCCTTCAGAGTTGTCATGGATATCTTGATAGCTCTTCTCTGATAAATGCTCTCCTTTCCCAGTTGGTCAGTTTAGATGGATGGACATATCATTATAAATTTGCAGCTTGGCAATACTTTCTCCTTCGTAGTTGGATTGAACACCTTTTATCAAGAGCTTTACCAAATATTCACAGTTTGGAATATTGTTTGTAACCAAATCCTACTTTAAACTTCTCTACTGGTTTATCCCAAACTGTCTGTTTTTTCACAAAGTTGTTTTTTCTCTAACAAGTGCATGAGGCCTTCAGTAAATAAACAGCGACTTTATCAAGCCTTAAAACTTGGTAAAGTGCTATACAAATGTAGCCCATTTACCTTTAAAGGGAGCTGAATATAAATGTAGGCCTGACCTTTGAAAATTTTATTTATAAAAAAAAAACAAAGTTTAAACATTTTTCTACTGCTTGGTAATTATGATCTACTTGTATGGGTCTCTTGCCTAAAATCCCAATAAAATGTATCTAAATTTGTGACAAATCAAATCATCCCTTTATGTTGCATGCAAAAAGGCATAATTTTACAATTAATCAGAGGTTCCTGCAATCAAGCTAAAGTGATTTAATTTGCATATTTTCCAGGTGAGAAACCCTATAAATGTGTTTATTGCAACTACGCAGCCGCTCAGAAGACTTCACTAAAATACCACTATCATCATCGCCACAAAGACAAACCATATATGGAAAGCTCCAGCAGATCTGGACCTCTACTACCTTCTCCTGATGGTAGCCCTGCCCCAAGCAGACCTAAACTCTGGGATTCAAAAGCAAATGGAACACCTAAGGTTAGATTTGATAGCTTGGACATAAAACCAGATAAGCATATTGTGCAACTAAACACAGAAGGCAATGATGTACAAGTAGAGCAACCACTAGCGGTTAACCTGAAAAAGGAAAAGGAGGAAAGGAACGAGAACTCTGAGGGTCCATTAAATTTGTCCTTGAAAGTGACTGTTTCTATAGCTGCCGAAGCCAGATGTGCATTGACGCCAAATTCATGCTCATTTTGCACATATAAAACCCTTTACCCTGAGGTTCTTGTAATGCACAAAAGGTTGATGCATAAAGACAAATCAGATAACATCAAAAAGAACGAATATGGATACAGTGTGAAACGAAAACGTTATACAGGTTGCCCCCCTGCTCTGGAGGGGAAAGATGTTATTCCTCTCCAGATGACTGACAGACGCCATCCTCGCCGGACCAAATCCCCACTTCCACAACCCTCCAAACCTCCAGAAGGTCTCCCAGTAAACCAGCCTCACGGCCCAAAGTGCTCACCGGTCCCTGCACCAGGCCGAGACGTCAAGCCGGGGTTCCAACCTTACCAACAAAACGTTGAGTCCCACCCCAACCAGGAATCCTCCAAGTACACAGAGGTTACGAGGAAAACCAACGCAGGCAGTAAGTATGTAGTGGACAGGTCAGCTTCTCTGGACAGAGTGGGAGTAAGCGAGAGGAGCTACCCGTCAAGAAGCGGCGCCCTTTGGCACTCGGATACTGCTCGCCTGTGTCTGTCGAGCAGATTTGGGAGCCTCCCTCAAGTGGATTTTGGTGACCCATCTGGCAAGAGATTGAAGCTTTCTGTACCAACAAACAGAGCAACTGAGACTGGCGAGAAAGCGTCTTTTAGACCACCACCACTAGACGGACCCAGTAGGTTGCTTTTTCCAGGAAGAAATGCATCGCAGGGGCCAGGCCCATCCTCGTCTTCCCTGTGTCCAATAAAAACCGGGTCTACACCTCTGGGGGGAAGTTTGGAGTCGGAGTGGAACATGATGAACTTTCTGCACTACACACCAAATGATCTGGCATCCCTCTACCACAGCACACCAACAAACCCCAGTCACGGAGGACTGGCCAACCCCAGAGTTGGTATGTATTAGTTTTGTACACTAAGAGGAAAACTTTGTACAGTTTTACTGAAATTAAACTTCATTGTGTGTGTATATATATGCATAATCCATATTTTGGAGAACTAATACTAATTATTCTTGCTCAGGGGCCAGAACTCTACTGTATCAACCCTTACCAAGCCTGCCCAGCCTTCCAAGGAGAGACCCCTCAACCTCTTTCCCACACCAGTGCTACGGGACCACTGACAAGAACTCCTAAAATAAAAAGCACCAAGGTAAACCACTGGAAAATATGTGCAACAAATTTGTTTTGAACTTCAAACCTTTTTTTTTCTTGCTTTTGTTGTTGTCCTTCACTGGATTGAAACTTGTTATCCGTGGTATAATTTTGTTTCCCTTTTTCTATATGTAAACAGAGCTGCTACCTTATTTCGGAGAACTTTATGGAAAAAGTATTTAATTTCTGCATTTATAAAATGAGTCTGCTCAGACTGTGCCTTTGTTGCCTTTAATTTAATGTAGATTCGATAGAAGAAAATGTGTGTTATATGGATATTTCAGGAGCTGAGAATTTCATTATACAGTTATTTTCTTATCCACGTGCACAGATATAAGTGCACAGATATTTCTCCACTTGGTGTACACTGGGATATTGCTATCAATTTAAACATTTATCTAAAGTCATATTCTACCCACACTAATCTTTAAATATCAGGTTATGTAACAACAAAAGCAGTGTGTAAAATTAGATAAAATCCGCCTCTACGTGAGACAGGGTTTGTGTGAAAATGGCGGCTCCATTCGCCTTCTGGCAGCAGTTAAACAATTTTGTTTTTGTCTCTTCCAAATCACCGATGAGAAGTTTGATGGTCTTGGGCCATTAGATTACTAGTAGGCCACAGAAACCGTTTTTTTCTGGATGCTCTACCTCATGCTGCTCTCTGTACACTTAGTTATTTTTAAAGCTGTTGTTGCTATAATGTCAACTGAGCTTGTGTACCTTGATAAATGGAGTATTTCAGAAATTGTCAAAAACCACATGTAATACACTGTGACACACAACTACATCTACATTTTTGGTGTGGATTAAGTTCATATGCTTTAAGCAGAAAATACTTTAGTTACAAGATTCTTTTAAAATGGTACATTTAATCATTAACCTCTAGTGCCTCGGATCCATCAGCTGCGAACCGTGGTTCGGTTTGTAATAAAATGATCAAACCTTGTCATTTGATTGGTGCACATTCAGTCTTGAAAGTGTGTAGTTTCCAGTGACCTTTTATGTGTGTGCCTGGGAAAAACAACAACCTAGAAGCAGCTGTTTTGATTAATGATTCAATTAAATGTGAACTGTGAAGAAAAGAGTCTCAGGTTAACTGCTTTACTCGATGCTCAGGCGTCGCTTGCGTAATTTTGTTTCTTTTGCATTGAAATGCCTGAGATAAATGTGGGTTTTTGTATTTGGCTTGCATGTAAACTTCATGTAAAATTGATACTATTGTTTTGAAATTTGTATGACATTTCAGTAATAAAAATGAGAGGCAAAGAATTTGTCAAGGTTTTCCTCCTCTGTATGGCCTTTCATTTTCTCTTCAGATACTTTGAGTAGCAGTCTTTGAGCTTTACATTCATTCATAGGATAAACTTGCATCAAAGTTTTTATATTTTTTTTCAGTCACCAGTTTTATGCATTCTCCTAAACTGGTGCATCTCAGGAAATTAGAATATATTCAAACTGTTAATTTATTTCAGTAATCCCACTTACAAAGGGAAGCTCTTACAACGGCATGTTAAGGCCATTGTAGGAGTAAATTTCTGCCAAAGTTTGCTAGAAAATTATCAGAAATTTTGAGATTAATCTCACGAATTGGCTAGAAAAACTTGGAAAGTTCTGAGTAAAATAAGTTGAGCATTTCCATTTTTTTCTTCTAGAGTTTTTAGTTTTCTAGTGTAAATTTACTCTTCTATTTCTATCTACAATGACCCTTGTCCCTTAGCCTTATCTTCCAGCTTATGAAACTGTTTACTTCCTCAGATAATTAAGACATTGTACAAGGCCAATAAAACGGATGTTTAATAAGGAAATGTTGTGGTTTACCTTTTAATGCAAGTGTCCAAAATGTCATTTCTGAAGAAGCTAGCGGTTCCATAAATGGCAACAAGGGTAATTTGCCACCATAGGAAGATTTCCAGATGAGTAAATCTCACATTAACTATTAAAAATGGTTAATGTGAACCCATGTTGCTTGAGCTCCTGTGTGAGGTTTTCAGTCAGTGAACCCTGTCATCTGCATGTGTTTATTTTTTTTTCAAACCCAGAGTATTTCATACTTCCCTCTGCTCATTAGTCTTATGGAGATCCTGATTTAATTTTCCACTTGGATTTGGCTCCTGCTCACGCTGCCAAAAATACCAGCATCTGGTTTAACCACCACGGCATTTCTGTTTGTTGGCCAGCCAATTCGCCTGTACTAACAGAAAATCTATGGAGTAGTATTAAGAAGACGATGAGAAACCAGAGCCAACAAAGTGAACGTCAGTTTTAAAGCAACCTGGCCTTCCTTAACATCTCAGCAAAGTTGCTGTGTGATCACTTTAACTGTAACTCATGCAAAATATTTACTGTCCAGTACCTTAACTTGCTTTTCATAGGCCCACAATTATGCGTTCTTTTTTCTTTTTTTAACAATGTAGAAACTGACACTTGAAATATACTACTCTGCATAATGAGTTTGTTATTTTTGTTCTGGATATTTCTCTGACTCCACTGAAAGGAGCTGGCACGTAGATGGCTTGGTTTCTTTACAGAACCTGCCTTCCAAAGTTGAAAATAATTTGATGAAAGGTTCTTGCAGGGTCGAGGGGAGGGGGGGGGGCTCATGTCTATCTCCAGTGGTCATTGGGCAAGAGGCAGGGAACATCTTGGACAGGTCATCAGTCCATCACAAGGACAAACAACCATGCACACACATGCTCACATCTAAGGACAATATACAGACCAAATAACAGTCAAGTGGAAACTGGAGTACCCAGAGAGAACTCGTACAAGCACAGACTTCCTGATTCGAACACAAAGCCTTCTTACTGCAAGCAACGTGCAATCTTGATTTTTGTAAAAATGTTTGTTAATTTACAAAAAGGAACAAAGTGAACATTTGCATCTTAGATGTAAAGTAATCCATGTAATCCTGTTTGATTTAAATATTTACTGTGAAATAAGAATCGACTCTATTGTTTTGGTCTTTAACTTGAACCAAAGAGAGCCTAAAGAAAAGTTCTGACTTCATTCCTTAACTGTTGGAGAGTTGGTTCAACTTGTTGCATTCAAGTTGTTCATGATTTAGTTTTTTTTTTGTCTCCAATTCACTTTAATCTTTACTTTCTTGCTTTAACCACCAGAGGGCAGTATTTATTCAGTCTGGATTGTTGCCTTGGGTGATATGTTTCTTGAGCAGAGTTGCAGTGCAGTTTATGCTGTAAAATCCTACAGAGTGACCAATTACACCAGAATTACAGAGCAATGGGGCAAAGTGAATCATACTGAATATATTTTTACATACGTCTGCCTTCATGCTGAAAAGTAAAACTTATTGCAAGAAAAAGAAAAAACGTAACAGATTGTGGTAGCGCCTACGCCCAAAGTGCTGATGTTTCATATGTGTTACCCAGCACAGCAGGAGAATATTGTATTTATTTATTGAATTGCTACTTGTAAAAGAAAAAGGAAGAAAAATAATATGTGATAAGTTTGGAAAAAGCCTCTTCATCAATGGAGAGATCAGTACTCCATTGTTGACTTTTCTCTATAAAAGGAGACGACTGTCAAAACTTATCCCTGCTGTGAATTCTGTAAACAACAAACTGCAAGAGACAATCTTCAGCGCACTGAACATTTTAAACTTTGATTCTCCCTCTCTCCCCCTCATCAACCCCCTCCTCCCTTTTTGAGGAGACCACATCTGTTTGCTGTCTGTTCCCCTGGGCCTGCACTGTGTAATCTATTGCATTAGCTCACATTAGTGCATATCGCCCATGGGCCTCGGTAATCACAAACGCAAAATGAGCATTTCACTTAGCATCACCCTCATGTTCCCTCACACTGTGGCAGACCTAGAGCAAAGGCGTTCTTGAGGACGCGAGTCGACAACAGCTTATGACATCCGTCCTGTTACACCCGATCCCCACGTCAAAAGAGTGTGACGGTTTTCATGTAAAGCTTCGTTAATAGGCCAAAATAAGGAACACTTTGTTTTCCATCCTCTGCTTACTTCCTGTTCTGGATCTTTTTCTGTAACACGAGAAGCTTGAGGAGAGGTAACGTTTCTCCCAGAATCTTGGTCTGACTTCAATCATTTTTAGACATCGCGGATCCTTTTCTTCCCTTATGCTTTGTTTTGCTGCTAAATCATTCTGCAGGAAGCAGACTTTTATCAAGTTTTTGATGCAGATTTAAAATATAGATTAAAGAAATCAGTTTCACATGCTTGAGTAAAAACTTTGTTTTCAATCTGGTTGTTTGTGCAGGCAGAAAAAGCCCAAGGCATAAACAAATGAAGCTGCTGCTACAGGCATCCAGACCAGTAGGGGGCACCCAGGATCACCCTACGTCTCAAACAATACTTTTCATAAAAAATCTGCAATGTTTGTGAAGCACAGGCCTACTTTTATATTTGCTTTTAAGGGTTATGAATAGCAAAAACAGGAGCACTATAAGTATTGTGATTGTCTTCATTTGAAGACCAAAATAGGGAAGAATAGTTTTGTTTGCTCTTTTTATTTTTTTTATTTTATTTTATTTTTTTAATTTTTCACTGTAGTATACAATCTCCAGAGAATGCAATATTCCTGCCACAATTTTGATCTGAATATTAATTTTCCAGGGACTGAGTGCAATTTTATCATTATTATTTTTACTGCAAAATCTTAACCCTAACCCTTTATTTAGACAAATTATTTGGCAAATTAAATATTAAATGTGATGCTTGGTTTATATTTTAATTGAAAACGGGGCATCAAGAGAGAAATTATAGCCAAATAAAATCTAAGCTTCTGTTATAAAGCCTCCAGCCAGAAGGGGGCATCCAAGAACACTAATAAGAATACAAATTTCAAAACATTTGTCAAAAACTTGATTCTGAATTTTAAAATTTTCTTTGTCGGTCAATGAAAGTGAAATAATTTACTAATGAACTTGATAAAAATAAAATAGATATGTGATTAAAAAAAACATTTCAACATTATTCATGAATAGCTATAATTTACTGTTTAAAGTTTAGAATGTATTGTTGACATTTTATAATTTTTTTTAACTTGTTCTGCTTGTGTCAGTGTGAGTCAGTATTCTTGAACACTGATGTGGCAAATTAATCAATAATATAACTTAGCCTGAATCATTGCCTTTCAGTATTTATACATCTGGAACATTTTCCATTTTTGTCACATTATAATTGAAAACTTTTAATTTCATTTTTCATTTCTAAAAAGTGTTGGGTACATTTGTATTCAGCAGTCTTTCCTGTAATCTTGCCTTTAGAAATCACCAAGTAACGAAAGTTCAATTGTGTCAAGTACAAGTATGGATACAGCTGTCCTATGAAGACCTCGGGTTTGTTATGAAAGCTGTGGCCTGCTCATCAGTTCTTTCTAGAAGCACCTTTTGCTGCGAGTCCAGGTCTTTTAGATTATGTTTCTACCAGCTTTGCACATAAGGTGTAAAAACGTCTGTGTTTTATTTGTCAAATTGGTTGAATTGTATATATTCTTAATGTTTGTTTTTGTTATTGTTGTCCATTTGTCTTGTCCGCTTTGACATATGCTGCTGCCTTTCTTGGCCATGTCACCCCTGGGAAAGAGATCTGGATCTCAATGGTTTTTTTAATCTGGTTACATAAAGGTTTATTAACAATAATAAAAAACAGAGGCTGACATTTTAACCTCCGTTTGGACAGAGAGTGTCAGTAAAAAGCAATTTTCAAGTTTTGCTATTGCATATCAGACAGGTTATATAGCTACTAAGCTATTCCATTGCATCTGTGTCTGTGTGTTAAGGTGAGCTGCCCCCCTGACAGGTGAACCTTTTCCTTCTGTCTCTTATGTTTTTCAGTCTCCAATAGGTTTCCTGTAGAATTGTCTAGAATCTTCCTATCAACTCTGCGCAGCTTTCCTGACCCTGCGGATGAGCAGCATCCCCACAGCATGATACTGCCACCACCACATGTCACTCTGGGCATGATGTGAGGATATTGGTCACTGTGCTGACATTAAATTACACAGAAGAAGGAAGTTAAAATGAAGCTTGTTGCACTTGTTTTAAATGAGTCCTAAATGAACATAGTGTTATAAAAGTAAAAAGCAAAACAAAAAGAAAACATAAACCATTTGAATAAAATCTTGCTTAAAGCCCCATAATACCATAGGGGTGAGTGTTATGTGCAAAAAACCAAGACAAAAATCAGGCCATGTTGAACTACCTTCTCTTAAAATTCTGGGCATTTGCATCAAATACTTACATTTTATTTAAGAGACTCCTTATCTTGGAAATGTTTTATGCTGGATTTTTTATGTTTGATCTTATCGAAGGTTAAGTTTAAGTTATCAAGGCTTGTAGATAGAAGCATTTGATATTGGATATTTTTTATATGCATATGTGGCTGTATATTTTTCTCCTTCCCCTTTAGTCCTCTCTTCCTCTGTCTTCTCAATCCTTTTATCACTCATAATTGTTGCCTCCAGAACGTCAAATTGCTTGAATTAGCAATTGGGCCAGCACAGCAGTTACATGGTCAATTGTTGAACATCCTGTCAGACTTTGAGGCTAAAAGTCTGCTTTGTCTGCGATCGCTCATCATCGTCACCCCATTCCCTCTGAGGAAGAGGGAGCGATGTAACGGTTCCCACAAAAACAGCCCGTGGCCTAAGGAGAGGGATTTGGGTGTCTGGAGACAACAGAGGCCATATGGAGCGGGGCTGAGATAGCAAGGCGCATGTACAGAATAATGGATGATGTGTCATGTTTCATGTTGCAGAGAAGCCATCAGGAGACTTGGGTTGGGGGAAATCAAAAGGCTCACACACAGCACAAGCGACTGTTGGACCATTTAGCATTTTTTGATTATTTTCATGCTGGGAGAGCGCTGAACATATAGGCCTGATAGATGAGGTCTTCTGTTTTCAATACCTGTGGTCTGTGTAGGTTATTTATGAGTGAATACAGTCAGGATTCAGAATGGCTATTATATATTGGAATGATGACTTTACCATCCTGATGAACCGACCACCTGTGTACTGAATCTAAAAAGTACTCAAGTGGATCAGAACCAAGAGCAACTATAAATAGAAAAACAACTTTATCCAAAACATCAATCAACCAATCATATAATAAAAAGGCATTTTTATGCAGTCAGCTGTAACACAAGTTGCTATACTCAGGTTACAAACCATAAAAAAACATGCAACAAAAACACCAGAAAATTAAAATTAAAAAAAGTAAAATAGGACAATTAAACATCACGTAGTAGAACTGAGCACCAGATACTGATTTAAAGAATGTGAAAATCTAAAAACAAATCTAAAAGAAAGTATATCCAGTCAAGATGGCTGCCACACAAACCATGACTAGCCTAGAGTGTTAAAAATTGGACTTAAGAAGGGAACTACTTCAGCATATTCAAATAAAAAACAACAAAAGTCAATGAATCTGTCTACTGATCTGTCTGTCCACTTAAGTACATTTGTTTACTTAAATATAGTATTCATTGCATTTCAAAATCCAAATTATTATTTATTAGATTACTACTCATGGGTTAAAATCATCAGCTATAATATAACTGGTATGATGTAAGCTAATTACAAATGATGATAAGGATGATGATAAAGAATCTGGTGTTGACATGTTGATATGGACAGGGCCCCATATAAAAACCTGCTTAGGGCTCCAAAAAGACTTGGGGCCTGACCTGCTTCCAATATATAAAAAATAAGAGGCCACTTAAAATGATCAGTTTCTCTGGTTTTACTTTTTATTGTTTGAGTAAAATGAACATTGTTCTTTTATTCTATGAACTACTGACAACATTTCTCAGAAATTCCAGGCAAAAATGTAGTATTTGTTTGCAGAAAATGAGAAACAGTCAAAATAACAAAAAAGATGCATCGCTTTCAGATTTCAAATAATTCAAAGAAAACAAGTTCATATTCATTTAGAAACAACAATGATAATGTTTTAACTCAGGAAGAGTTCAGAAATCAATATTTGGTGGAATAACCAGGAGGTTTTCAATGGGGTTCAATTTATATATATATATATATATATATATATATATATATATATACACACACACACACACAACAGTAATCACATTGTAATGCAGCACCTTCATCCCTTCAGTAACAGCCCTGCAAAGGACAGGGTGGACACAGGAAAGAGGAGCATATGCCACCACTGCAGTGGAGATAAAAACCTCCTCAGTCCAAGCCGATTGCCACAGGGGCCGTGTATACAGAGTCCCTCCCCCTTCCTTTTTATCAGCCCTACCTGAATGTGAAATAAGCCGAGCACCTCCTCTCTGTTTTTCTCCTAGTGTCAGAACTACGTTTAAGTGCTGTTTCCGATACCCATGAGTAAGCCCCATAAAAGCCGCCCCATCGCCGCAGCGTTATTGTTTCTTGCGGATGATTGATTGATGGATGAGGGCTGACACTTCAATGAAGCCATTTCCACTGGCATCTCTATTCGATGATGTGCAGCGTATATTTTCCATCCACGCCTCATTGCTCGCCTGTGTCATTCCTGGAACTTCATTTACACCATGTTCCCTGAAGGACCTTTTTTAGCCCCATCTTCCTCTCCCCCCACCCCCCTCTGCTTTGCTCCTCTTTTTATCTCTTTCCTTTTCTATGCCATAAAATAATGCCGTTTCTTGTTGATACTGGAGGGGCCTGGAATCATTCGCACAAAATGATAAAACCAAAGGCGTGGAGGGGTTATTTACAGCATGCGTAACACTGACAGAGTCCCACTGTTCTGCTTTTTCGCTGTCAGAAGCCAAGTCCATGCTGAGGCGGAGCAGAGTTGTGATATACATATCAAACATACCTACACTGTATACACAGGCGCATTCATTTACTGGTATCTCCTGAAGGCATACAGTGGCCTCCAGCGTTGCAGATTCAGCTCAGAGCCTGTCCACAGCCGCCTGAAAAACATGTTAAAGTGTATCAGTTCGATGACAATATGATTGAGGTGGCTTTTTTTGAGACAATTGCCTGTTTTTGCTCATATGGGGAGCAGATGGTAAGCAGGCATCATTGCGGCAGGCTTTCTGGGATGACGGCCATGAGATCTCCCCCTCAGGTGCCATTGGAGCCCCTTTAGAGGAGGAGAGTGATTGGTAGGACATGGCACCCCTAAGCAAAGGCGTTTTTTTCCCCCTCAAAATTCCCTGTGTTTTACAGTTTTAAACAAAAACCCATTGTGTACGACATGTACAACATGACCCAGGCTACATAAATGTTTAAAACTTAACCATTAGCTTTATTTCAAGACAAAGATGTATTAAATAATTTGTTTCTTGTATTTATGTAAAAATTGGTACCTTTATTTGGATCAAAAACAGTGCTAATTGGGATATTCCTTGTTACGTTTTGTGAAATTAATAAGGTAGGTTTATAATACCTCCATTGTTGCAATGAACCAAACCAGTGGTGTCCTAAAGATTTGCCCCGGGGGCCAAAATTGGTAAATTTAACTTCTGGTGGGGCACAAGATTCATTAAATAAAACATTTAAAAATTAGTTTATTATGATTTTTTTTTCTTTTTTTAGTTGCATCTACTCAAAATAAAGAAAACTTTTATAGAATCTGTATATAATAATAATAAAAAGGATTACAGTTATCTACAATAATTTTGAATAATGGTGTATATTTAATAAATAATTGATAATTGAACATATCTTGATTTTATTTGCATATTTGTGAATTATGCATAAGAAACAGCTTGAATATTGCTTCACTTGGAAACATTTGAAAGTTTCCTGGCATGTATAAATAGTTTGATAAAATTATTTGGAGAGCGTGTTGTGTGCAAGATTGTTCTGTCAAGTTGTTTTACAAAGTTATCATGGAAGTTAGAAGGAGAGCAACTTTTATCTAGGAGGTGAACTTTGAAACCGGACTGGACTTGTGCTTTTAGTCATAATGTTTCATATCTGCTCAGTTCTGGTTTGTTGCTTTCATGAAGCCCTCCAAGGTCTCCACAGGTAACAAATATTTTATCAGTTATCAGCTACAATGCATTCTGGCATTGCTACTAAATGTCTAAAAGTCAGCTTGCTAGATATCATTGTGCAGAAAACAGTAAAGGAGCTGCCCTTAGGCCATCTTGGGATCTTAATGTGTTATTTCTTGCCATCACTTTAGTGTGAAAAAGCATGTGAAGCATCTGCCTTTCAGCACCTTGAGATCAAAATGTACCCTGTAGTAGACTGCAGGGAAAATCGGAGGACAATGCACAGTTTACCACATGATGCATTTACCAAAGCCCTCTGTGGAACTGCGTGTGTGTGTGTGTGTGTGTATTCAGTGTACCTGACCTTGGCTGCTGTAG
The DNA here is from genome assembly GCF_000485575.1 of Poecilia formosa. Classification (NCBI taxonomy): domain Eukaryota; kingdom Metazoa; phylum Chordata; class Actinopteri; order Cyprinodontiformes; family Poeciliidae; genus Poecilia; species Poecilia formosa. The sequence goes on along the minus strand of NW_006800207.1, from coordinate 73,006 downwards.
GACACTTTGGTTCATCAGGAAAGATGATTGTTTCCTTTAAAAGATATTAGGAGGAAAACGTCTGAAGGAAACTGACATGGCTCCCTGCATCCCTGATGGTTTCCACTCCGTTTCTTTTATAGTCCTTCAGTAGGTGAGGGAATAGTCTCCCGCCTCAGTATTTATATATTAAGCAATGTCTTTCCCTGCAGAAACAAGAGTGTAATATTTTCTACACGAGCGTGTCATCCTTTATCAATAATCACCTTGGAGGGAGAGCTGCTCTTGGTGAACAGACATTGACCTCTGTGGTGATGAGGGTACATTACCAGTGGTGATCCTTCACCACAACACAGAGAGCAGGGCGACGGCCGCAGGAGCAGGTCGCTTATCGACTGTCACTGGATCACAGCAGGACCGCGCTACAGTATATCACCATTTCAGAAAATGAATCTTAGATCAGTGAAAAGCCTTCATACAATTTGACAATTTGAGCTTTCTTTTTGTTTTTTTACATTTTGTCCCACAAAAAAATCTCAATATATTTGTTTATTATAGTATATGTCATCCAATATTTTACTTTTTTTTTTTTGCTATTAAAAATCTGAAAAGTGTGGTGGACATTTGCATTTCGATCCCTTTGCTCTGATATTCCTAAATAAAATCCAGTGCAAGTAATTTCCTGAAGAATTTCTCTAATTAGTTAATGCAGTACATGTGTGTGTGATGAATTCAGTCAGTCATGTGAATACAGTCAGTATAAATACAGCTGTTAGAGAAGGAATGCAGATGATAGGTTAGGAATAAAGTATTGAAGTTTCAAACAGCTTCAGATTGTTTAAAAAAATGCAAAACTTTGAAGATCTCAGAGCTTTGCAAAATCCATCATGTTTTTCAAATTGTTTGAGACCACTAGGGGGCAGTGGGGGGCTCAGAAAACTGGAGGGAAAATGAGGGGGGTGGGGAAAGCATATATATATATATATATATATATATATATATATATATATATATATATATATATATATATATATGTAAATAATACATTTTTAATCAATTTTTTATCCAATCTGTTTTTCATTCATTATTATAACATAATACGTTGTTGAAATGCTATTTGCCATGGTGATCTTTTTGATTTATGAAGCTTCTTTCTCAAGCTAGCATAGCACAGCCAGCTAAAATCAAAAGGAATGAAGCAATGTAATAATTATTGAATAGAGAATAAAAGTGAAAAAAAATAAATTCTAAAAGTTCCTTCACATATTTTTTGAAAAGTTAAAAAGTTCAAGTGGTATGCATAATATTGCATCACTCAGCATAACCTGTTTGGTTAAATCCATCCCTTTAAGGTATTATCTTCTTAAAATAAAGAAAAGAAAAAACACAATATGTGCATAAATAAGCTGCTGGCTCCGTGAGAAGACGAGCCAAGAAGTCACAAAGCAATGGCCCTTCTTGTCTAATTCAACGTGACACTGAATAGTACACACAGAGAAACAAGTAACCTCAAATTGGGTTATTCCTCCTACCTGCCAGTAATCCAGTTGATAAGCACTATACATGTAGATTTCTGAGGAGCAGAGAAATCAGATTACTCAGAGCTGAACTGGGATTTTCAGTCTAAATTGGCTGTTCTTCCAAGGGCCCCCTCGTTCTAACAGGATGAATGAGGAGAAATAAATGACTTGACTTTGCTCAGATAAATAGTCTGCAGAGGAGCTCTGAGCAATGGCAAGCAATGGGAGCTTACCGAGCATACAGATATTCAATGTGTAGATACATTTAGGAGAAAAACTATCACATCTACAAAGCGTTAAAAGATTTGAGGATTTGAGATGGATGTTGGAAGGAATTTTCTGCAAAACAAAAGAAGCTGCACACCAACTAAAACCTGTTTCTGAGAACCATTGGGGAAAGTAAACCTGACTTCCTGTCATGAATGACAAAAATTTATGATGTTTTCATAAAGGAGCTTCAGAAAATCTGTCTTAGGACTGTTTCATTATTTTATCATAATCGCTTAATGCAACTCTGAGGTCACAGTGGAAGCTTTGAGTTTGTAAAGCAAATATTTTTAGTGCTTTCATGTGAGGCTGTAATTTCAGCCTAACTTGTTGACATAAAGTTGTGTAAAAGTTTTAAACCACCCTTGTCTTTTTTTTTCTTTTTTTTTTTATTCTTTGCTTTCGAGGAGCCAGAACATTTTGTAATCTTTAGCAAAGTGATTTTGATCAATTGCTTCCCAGACTTTGTGAAAATGCGTACGCTTTTATTTTGGAGGAAGATGAAAAACCTGCCAGGCCTTGAAAGTACCGACAATAGACAAACTTAAATTGAAAGCCATGCCAAACATTTTTTAAATCTAGAAATTGTGATTTAAAAGCTAAAATTAGACGACTGGATCATCTACTGTTTTCTTAAAACAAAAGTAAAATAATGAAAAAATTTATTCATTAAATCATGTAACAGTTTTATCGACTGCAGTGAATCAATTTCACGTATTAAAAAGAAAAGGAAGAAGCTGCAGTCCTTTCCTTTAGCAAAAATATCCTTCATTAGTGAGGTGCTGATGTCACTTTTTCACAGTTTGGTGGCTCAGTGCTTCATTCTTCACTGAGGCTGTTTTTTAAAATAACTTCCTTGCTCGTGTTAGTCATCAGTTCAAAATTGCTTGTAAAAATAAACAAATGAATAAATAGAATCTCACTCTGAACAGCCGTCTCGCCCAGGGTGTGCACCCACATTTTGACACCAAGCTACCATGAAGTGGCTTAAAAAAACTCACAACCTGGATTTCTACACAAGTAATATTTGGATTAAAATGAATGATCATTTACCATCTGTTCATTTCTTTACACCACCTTTATCCCTGTATACATTGCTTCTGATCTTCAGTGAATAAGAGCAGGGCAGCATCTTTAACAGATGTCCCGTTTTTTTAAAGAGAAAATTGAAACCTGAATTACTTAAGACGTACAACTCTTTAAGGAGTAAGGTTACGTATCACAACTTGTCCTTTTCTCACAAATATGGAAAAACAATAATGCGTTTTCCCAATGTAAAAAAAATAATATTGCTCCAGCTAGTACAAACCTGTAACAGGGCTTTTATTCACATCAGCTTAAGTAATGAAAACAAAGTGTTGCAATAAATCAAGAAAATGTTCAGAACGTGATTTGAAAAAGAGCCAGTTTGAGTCAGGAGTTGAACAGCACATTTAACAATGAGATGATCTGTGTCTATATGCTTTTAGTTAGCATTTGTAACTAAAAGCATATATGATTTTAAGGTCCTGTAAGAAGATATTGTCATGAATCATCTGCAGAGCATTTTCAGGAAGTTTTACTGGTGAACCAAGGTTTACCAGGCAAGGTTCACTTAACTTTAGAAAAACATTATCTGGGTCGATTTGGACATTTTTTTTATTTCTTCAAAGATTTCTTCCAATACTCACTGGAAAAAATTTACACACTCCCCGTGGTAATTTTACCCTTTTAAACTTCCAAAGTCAAATTATTTAACAAAATTTAACTTCACTGAGTTTTAAAATCAGAAATTCAGTGATTAAGTTTAATTTTTTTTGTCAATTTCTCAAAACTTCACAATATGCAAGTTCTCACAATTTTGAGAAAAAAGTCAGAATTATGATTTTTTAACCATCATTTAGAGATTAATGGCAGAATTCTGAAAATACATTTCAGAATGTTGGAAAAAAATAAAATACTGGAAGAAATAGAATTCTGACCTTTTTTTCCCAGAATTTTTAGGAAAAATAATCAGATTTTTTTTTTCTTTGCAGGGCTAATATACACATAATATACATAATATGTAGATTTAAGTTACATTTAAGGTGAGTATTTATGAAAAAAAAGCCCTATAAGAAACAATGTCTTTCAGACAAAAAAGATAAAAGTTCACATTTTTTTTACACCAACCAATGGTAAGTTGTAAAATGAAACTTTGAAGAGTTTCAATTCCAATTCATATTTATATTGGAAAAAAGGAGGAACTAAAAAGAGAATAAAAAAGTAATTGACTAGACATTAGCCAGTTTGTATCTGAGTTTCCATGGTAACTTTGTTCAGACCTATTTAGGCTTGCTTTTTAAAGAGAATTGATTGGAAATAACCCTGACCTCAACCTATTGATTTCCAGTTACTAAGGACCACAACCACAAAAGAGATTTACGGCTCCTATCTTCACCAGCATCCCACTGCATGTGTTCTAGATGTGACCTTTGGAGCAGCAGCGACACTTAAAAATGCACGCCATATTTGTGGAGTTTTTTTTTCTCTATTATGGTGCATTTATTATCCAGCGAAAGCAGTTTAAGCAAGAGCATCAGAATTCAAGCAGTTATGTGGCACTCGAATCCATCCGTGTGTGACTTGGGTGTTAACACCTCAGCATGATTTATGTCCCAAGCAGCATTTCCCTGCATCGCAAATAGCAAGACTTTCAGCTTCTCTTCTGCTGTTTTTGTATTTTCTAACATGACACATGAATCCCCGGTGGCCCTGGAAATCAGACAACCCAGGTGCAACACTAATATCCTCCCAGTATCCAAACATTTCCTTTAAAAATAACTGGCACATTGGGGCCCATAAATTAGAAGTGAGCGCTGCTCAAGACGTCTGGCTTCCAATAAGACCGTACCCAGAGCAATAAACTTTGACATTGGTGCTTGAAAAATGCCTGCCCTTTTTCATTGTCAAGTGTTACAAATTGATGAAATGAGTTCATCGATGTTCCCTGGTCATTATCTCTCCAGTGGCACTTTGTTTTACAGACAGAGGGAAAGGGAACAGTGCAGATTAGAGGCCCAGCCACAGTTTATCAAACAAAATCTAATATCATCCATAAGAGAAGAATCTGGAAATCAATACTTCATTACTAAATTGTTAGTGGGGATGAAGAGTAATTGTGTGAGTTCAGAGATGTGTCTCGGCGGCCGGGGCATAGGAAGTTCAATGTCACCCGGGAAGTGATAAGTAAAGGCACTGATGGGAAGAAACATTTCTGTAATGGGGGCTGCAGCAGGAGGGCAGTGGCCTGAGCACAGAACAGACAATAGACACTTTTTTGCCATTGATTGGCTCGACTATAAAGATGAAATGGCTTAAAGAGCAAAACTGAGAAAAAGAGGAAGACGGAATGAGAAGGAAAAAATAGAACGTGACTGAGAACCACCTTCTGAGTTCAACCTTCTTCAGGTTTTTATGCATTCAGGAGAATCTTCTGTTTTCTTGTCAGCCAAACAGAGATGCAGTGTAGTAAAAAAATAAAGAGTTTTGCTGCTTGCTACACTTAAAGGCTTCAGGTAATCAAATACATTTTAATGGCAGACAAAGATAACCTGACCCTAGGTTTCCAAACCCTTCTCCATGTTTGTTAAATCAGAGATTAATTTAAACTCTTTGGTTTCAGCTTCATTTGTCGTTCTACCGTCAGACTTGTTGAATGAAAAAAATCCATTGAATAGAAACTGTATGACAACATGAAGTAGGCTAAGGAATCTCAAAAAGGAAAACAACAGTTTGTTTCAGATCATTCTTTCATTGAACTGTCTACGCGTTCAGCTGAAAGATCCCTACATAAACTGGTAACTTGTTTGTATAATGTAGTGCTTTGATGCAAACCATTCAGCCCAGAACCATAAGGAGTGTGAGTCAGGAGATGTTAAACAAGCCTTTCACATTCCACAGCAAACCAATGAGACAGAATTAAAACAATTCTGCAAAGAAGAGTAGTCCAAAATTCTCCTTCTACAGTAGCAGTGGCTACAACCATTTATCAAATGTATGCAAACTTTTTCCACTTAGTGCCAGGTTCATTTGGCTAACTCTTTCTTTTACCCACACAAAGTAAGTACAATGAAAAGTGTGAAAAAACAGCAGACCACTTCATGACACAGCTACAGCCATTAGCGGTAGGTCCGTCTTAAATATGGATCAGCGTTAATGAACCCTTGTAAGTAACTTTGATGAAAGATCACATGCACACCGGGACATTCTGCACTGTTTAGAGTGCCGAACATTTGGCTTTCTGGAGCCCTCTGGCTCCTCTTTTGTTCACCGTGTGTAGGGGGGCACATCAGTGCAATGAGCACATCACCCCTGTGCAGCTCGGCATCGCCTCATCCGTCTAAAAGCTTGTGTCTGGAGTCCCTCTGACCCATTCCCCTTGCTCGCCATGTTCAGCCATGCAAATCAGAGTGCCTTCAGTTAGAACATTTATAAGATGAACCTGCAGCTCATGTCTGGAGCCACTGGGGGGTTCAGAGCAGTTGCTTAAAATATGACAGGAGAATTTGCAGTTTTAGGAAAAAAGGTATAAAGTGAGGCCAGGTTTATGTAAAAAGTTGACTCAGATATAAAATAATAACACATTTATAGAATTCAATTGTTTTAACTGTTTTTTAAACAAACTGGTGGCTAGTATTTATGATGTTGTCATACGCACTTCTATTGTCTCCAACACTGCCAAAAAGAAACATTTGTCAACTTAGTTAAATAACATATTTTGCTAGCAGCATAATATTTTATTATCCTAAGATGATAATATTGGTTGGCATTTTTCCTTTAAGTATTTGCTGGTATGTTCACATTATTTGAATCTAGTCTCTCTCTCCGTTCTTAATTTTTGTTGCCCCTTTTAGCAAAGTTGATATTTCTGTCCTTGCCTGTGTTAGTCATTATCACTACAACTTTTCACACAGAGCGTGAAAACAACCTGCCTACCAAACCTATGTGTTTCTTATCACTATGCAACATAGAAATGTTGTCTCTATGCAGATGATACTGAGCTTTGTTTATTTTTTATACTTTGATGCAGAATGTGTGTAGATTAGCGGAAGTTATTTTCGATCATTGACTTTCCTAATATAGACAAAAAGCGCCCAAAAATGGAACAAACTGACCTGCAGTCGGTGACATTTTTGTTTGATGATTTGTTTTCATACCTGATAAAACTTCAGAATGAGAAAATGGCTAACTGCAAAAATAACCAGCAGTCGCACCAATGCAACACATCAAGTGTTCAAAAGGTGACGCCAAAGACACAACTAAAAACTAATTGCATAAATCAAATGAAAAGCAGATGAAGTCAAAACAAGGATCCACGTTTTCCCAAAACTTGTCAACATTTTGACAACTCTTCAGATTTCTACATTTCTTATTTTTACTCTTTTATTTTTGGCAAACAGAAAACTAGTTTTGTACAGCTTACTGCGCAAAACTGTACTAGTTATTTTCACCTCGACTTTGAAGCATTCATTCTGATTCACAAAAATATCTAAAGAAATAAACAATTTAAAAGGAAAACTTCAAAAGTAAAACAAATGGGGAAAAAAATTACAACTACTACAACTGCCACTAATATACTTTGTCAAAGTTTAGAAATAAAACTGCTTGGTTAAGAAAAAGCAACAAAAAAAAAAAATTTAGGCTTATGAAAAGATCATGATTAGATCATGACATTCAAAACTCTTCCCTGGTCCTTAGTGTGGGAGCTGCTGGCTGAGAAACGCTGTCATGACACAGAACTGTGGTTCATAGAAACGCAAAGTAGCAGCTCTTCCTCCGGTGATGGGGCTGAGTCCCTCATGCCAACCAGGAGAAAGAACATTCAGCCTGTTAACAGAGGAAAGTTTGAAATCAATTCTCTGCAGGATGAGGGGGAAATAAAATTAGGTTTGGAAGACTTTTACATCTGCAAAGCCAAAATCATGCTGAACAACATACAGGAGACATAACAACTATAAACATCCCTTATAAAACTCCAGTGGTGTTTGTGATGCAAAAATTTAACACCAGGAGAAATCATTCCAGTTTTTTCCACCTATAATGTGGCCCATATGCTGCACAATTTATCTAAAAACAAGTCTGTTAGGGGAAATGTACAAAATAATAATAATAAAAAATGTGCAGTTATCTGGTCATATAAGTGTGTAGAGATTTAAGCACTCACTCTGTCGCTCATTTTGCAACAGTTTTAGCATTTAGATAAACTTCAAACAAAGTTCTTGGTAGGATTTTCCAGACTTTTGTCCATTCTTATATTTTAGTTGAAGCCAAATCATCTGTCCAAAACAAAAGGCGCAATACACACAGTTCCCCAGTATTTACAGGTGTTAGGAACCAAAACGTATAAATACTTTTATTCCTTTGGTTGCTTTTTTTTTCATTTTTTTTTTTTCCGAAAAAACTGTAGATAGGGAGATTTACTTTGAATAATTTGGAATTAATTTTTGAAATCCTCAAATACTGAATTGTGAAGAAGCAGGTGCTCACTAGACATGGACAAGACGGGATAACAATGTTTGGAAATCGGACGTTTCTTGAAAGCTAATAAAAAGACAAGATAGAAACTGGTCGTGAAGGTTGCCGAGGCGCCAACAACAACAGTCCAGAACTTTCTGGGAAATACTGGTTGAGTTGCCAGTTGACAAAATATGCACCAGTTGGTTCATGTCTCTGGAACACAGAGCAGGGCTGCAAGACAGAAACTAAAACATTCAAGCTAGTTCCTTATGGGAGAATGCATACACCCAAATCAACACAAGAATGAGTTAATGAAAAGAAAATGAAGGATTTGGAGTACCCGATACCAAAAACCACAACTAAGTCTGCCTGGAAATCCACAGAGCAACCAGAAGATGGCTCCTGTAATCCTGAAAAGTAAAATAGATCCTAATAATGATGAGAGAACATCAAAATTTTTGTATAAATTAGTTTTTTTATTTGTAATGTCAAGAACATTGATTTTTTTAACTTAATCTGAGCTGAAAAACTTTGTTGTGGACGACTACCAAGACTGACCAATGATTACAGTAAAGTTGAGCACACCTTTTCAACGGCACCATTAATTATTCCCCTCAAACATAAATGTTTTATTTAAACTACACATGACATATAAAATATTAACAGTAAAAAAATGTTAAATGATTTTTCATGGTGTATGTTTTTGCACATAAAAAATGATAAGAGGGCTGGTTACAGTTGTAAAAATGATGTAAAGTCACATATGGTGCAATAATTGGTATCGTCCTTTAAGGATAGTTTTATTGATATCATCTGGACAATAAGAAACTGAATTTTGCACATCTGTTTGCACAACTGCAACAGTTACAGAGCTCCATCTTCAAATTGAGCACAAACCTGAGAAAAAAACATAACTCATGTTTTGGTTCTTTGTTTCAGTTTAATTTTGTTCAACTGATCTCAAGTTTTTCAAAGCTTTTCTGGATTTCTTCTTGGATCCATCCATTGTTCTATTTACTCCGACCAGCATCCCTGTTTCCGCTGAAGAGAAGCATCTGCATAGCATGATGCTGCCATGACTGTGTTTGCTCTAGATTTATTTAGGGGTAGTTAATGAACCCAAATGCACACTACCATCAATTTTTCATTTGGAGATTAATGGAAATTTGGTCTGTCACATAAAATCCAAGTTAAAACATTCAAGCTTAAAGGTGAAAATGTAAAAAGGTTCATACTGTATGAATACTTTTGCAGGGTACGGTGTGGAAACACCTGCAGCAATTAACACAGCTGAATATTTTTTTCTAATTAAGCCACCATCTTCCTTGCACAACAGATGATTAGTAATAAAACAAGCTGTAAGATCCACACGCTGCCATTTCTAGAGATGATATTTGAATGTTCAGCAAGTCTACTGCTCCTTTTAAAATACGGAGCTCCCTTTTGTTGACAGAGAAAAACATTTTTTTTTTTTTTTTGTGTAGGGCTTTGACGTTGGTGAAGTGAGGCTGACAGTCCAGTAACAGGGGCCGTTTGCTAATGATTTTTGAGCAGCCCCCAACCGAGTCCTAAATGTCTGCAATATCCATAAACAACTCTATACTGTCCAATTAGGCAGACAGAGATGTACTGGGCTGTCAGACAGATTTGCATGGCTAAGCACCTGAGATCCAAAGGATGATGAGGGGGATGGTTCACCGGCCAGAGAGAGAATGTGCACAATGGATGACTTTCATTACAGCATTACCGCTTTACATACACACTCATCCAATTACTGCCTGGATTAATTGATCATCGTACCTTTCTTTTTCCTAGCAACAGCGTCGGAGCTGCTGTGTTTTTCTCCTTTCTGCTCTGCGTCCCCTCTCCCAGGTTTCCAGTGAGAGCTCTTCATAAGAAAAAGAAAAAAAGTCTGAGGGGACATTTGGAGAATGGAGTGGGGGTTTTGTTAGAGAAAGCCGTCATGAGCCACCACTGTGAGGACGGCCATTTGCAGGATCGCATACGTTGGGAATAATTAGAATTTATGTGTGCTCGTCAATCCCGCCTCAGCCTCTTTCCTGCTGTAGAAGAGCCATCAGTGGTCAGAAGGGTTCACCGGAGCATGACTCATCCCTGAGCGCGTTTGATCAGAATGAATTATGCCTTTTAGATTCATTATGGCACTTTATTTCTCCTCTCTGTCCTCCTTCCTTGTCCGTTCAGCACGGGGAATGAAATGTACAAGACAGCGTACATATTTTATTGTATGCATGCTGTCATGCACGCACGGTTAGGGATAAGAAGTAGGAGGAGGCGTTTCGGCCTAGCAACCCATTATAACACATTTTTCTGAACAGTTTCTCTCTTTTTTTTTTTAAGGGAGAGTGGAAAGTTTCACAGAGAAAAGGAAACGTCTGTTTAAGCTGAGAAGCCGACAGTTAAAGAATAAAGTGAAACTAACCAACAGGAATACTTCAGAAGGACATCAGGAAGCTGCTTTTTTATTCTGTTACACGCTTATAACTGCTAATGGGATAGGGTAAATGCTTCTGATCATCAAACAGATTCTGATATCTGACTAAATAAAATGAATACAGTATGCCGTTTTCAAAAATGATTTCATTTATGACGGGGAAAAGCAATTCAAAGCAGCCTGGCTTTCTGTAAAAAAATATAATAGAATGGAGTATAATGGAATAAATGTGATAAAACACAATTTCACAATCTTTTCATCCAGGTGTGATTACTCCTAAAAATCCCAAAAATCACTTAAAAAAATGTTCACCCTCTCCTGCTATTAACTTTTTACTTTTGGTTAACACAGAAAGTACTCCAACATCAGTTCTGTTACTTGTTGTGTATCTGCTCTGTCTTCTTAAACCCCCAGTTGGTTGTGGAAGATGGCCGCTCAGAGTGAGTCAGGTTCTGCTGGAGATTTCTTCCTGTTACAGAGGGGTTTTTGCTCTCCACTGTTACTGCATGTTTGCTCAGATCATGTAAAGTCAACAACTCAAGAGATTGTCTACTGAATGCTACATGTCAGTGGCTCGATGCAATCTGACTTGCATCGAGCAAGTCAAAAACTTTAAACTAATTTCAATAATGAACTGAGCTCAATGCTCAGTATCAATTGGAATGTATGGGTGAATGAACTGAAATCGTGTTTTATTGTAAAATGCCTCCAGGTGACATTTGTTGTGAACTGGCGTTTGCAGATGACATCGTCATCACTGGTTTGATCTGCATACAGATGGTCAAGGTGCTGCTGCCACTGTGAAAACAGTGAAATGCCTGCAGCTTTTTTCAGTGTTGTTAACTTTTAGGAAATTTGTACCCTTCCCCTGACTGCTACCTTGAGAAAATGGGATAATTTTGGTCTTTTGTGCTCTTACCATTACATTTTTTCTCCACTAACTGGTTTGTTTGTTTGTTTTCAACAGATATGATAAATACACAAGCCAGGAACAGTTTTCTATTTTGAAAAACCAAATAATTTACCAGGAGTGTGTGCACTTTTGAGATCCTCTATCTGAAGAGCAATGTGAATCAGCGTGTGAATGCATGGGTAAAATAAACGTCCAATGCTCAAACGTCCACCATCTTAATGCAGTTAATACAGATACAGTGATGCATATCAAACATCCAAACAGTAAGACCACAACATCATTTGGAGAGAGCAGATTGCATCAACTCATTTCTGCATTTTTAATTGTTTTTTTTTTTTTCTTCCGTGGCTCCACTTCCCTCCAGGGACGGAGCCGAGTCTAACAGAAAGGTTAGTAATCTCTGATGCAAGCAAGCTGCTAGATTTCAGATCATGTCAAGTCTTTCTCTGTTAGCGTTTTCTGCCTGGTTAATAATGTAGCTTCCCATTCCCCTCATTCATTTATGCAAGCCAGCAATACCTATCCAGATGTTAGGGGGGAAAAAGTGATATCTGAAATAATTACTGCTACCAAGTGGTCAATCTTCTCTAACTGTTGTTTTCAGCCTCTCATTCAGAGCTTCATCAGTAATCAAGGGTTAATTTCACACCTCAGTGGATTGCCTGCCTTAATCTCTATTCAGTGTAATTAAATCTGTCCAATAAAAGGGAGCTCTTTTCCTCTTTGTTCTCTCACATCTCCTTCTCCTTTTTTTTATTGTTTTACACCCATCACATCTCATCGTCTGAACTACAAGCCATCCAGTCTCGCTTGACAGGCAGAATCTATCCCTAAAATTAAAACATTCCTGACCGAGATTGTAAGAGAGGAAGAGTGGGAGGGAGAAGGAAAAAAGGGGGAGTATGCAGAGTTCGGCAGAGGGAAGGGAAAAAGGGAAAGCGAAAGGAAACTGACACATCTTGTGTCTGTTTTACTTTCCTTTTTTTTTTTAATTCAGCAGAGTGGAATGTGAAGATATGACCCTGTCAATCAAGACTCGTGACAAGTTTAATCACGGTGTGCCCTCCACAAAATCAGGGCTAAATAGGAATGCAAATAATAGAGCGCTGGGGCCTCTTATAAATGGTAATCAAGAGGACTAATCAACTGACAGATCCACAGATCTGGCTTGCTCAAGGAGTCACTCAAACTTCTTTTCTTTTTAAGAAACATTATCGTGCAGGGAAATTAAGCAAATTAACATCTCCATTTGAGTAATTTTTACTTCAGTTACTGCATTTTATTAACTATTTATTTGATTAATCGACTGCCTTTTTTTTCCCTCGCTGAGGAGGTGACAGCAAGTTGCACTTAAAGCTCCGCAAAAGGGTATTTTCCTTTGAGAGACAGACCAGGCACCAGATTTTCTGAACAATGTAAATGAGCCTTGCCAATACACTCCTCTGTGATCTGCCACAGAAGTCAAGGGCTCCAAGACGACTTTGAAATGTTGATTCAGTCGAGAGTGGTGACTTCCCTTTGCACTTTTAAACATACAGCTGATCTGAAGTTTCATGTGTGCTTGAAACTTGTGAAGGTTGCCTTTCTCCCCAATTGTCAAAGATGTCAAACTTAAATGTGAAACTCTGTCTTTCCCTGACTGCATCAAAAGTCAAAGCAGTTCTTTCTTACAGAGTCCATAAGATAAAAGATAAGGGGAAAATCTATTATTTTTCCAGATCTGTTTGTCTTTCATTGCACAGCTCATACACAATTAGATAGACTCTGTTAAAGCTTTAGGTAGCTGTGGTTAATACATAAATTGTTCACTGGGCGAGTCTCATCCAAGTGCAAAAGTAGCACAGATTTGAGGTGTTAAAGTTTGGCTTTATATTTACATTTATACCAGTGATTTATCCAATGAGGAGGGAAAATCAACAGAGATGCTGTTTGAGAGAAGAAACTGGAAGACCCAACAAACCGGCACTTATGATGGAGACTCCTGGGTGCAGCACTGTACACACTTTACATGGAGATGTAGAAAGCACATAAAGTAAATAAAGAAGAGTTTTGTTCAGTGGAACCACAAAGAAAATATATGCAGAAAAATATATTCACAAATCACAACAAAACAGAGGAAACAACTAAGCTTAGCGCCTCTGCAGAATCAGAATGCAATACTTGGTTGTGAGTGCTGAGTCAGCTACTCCTTAGAAAAAGAAAATTTTCTGTACTAGAAAAAACTAGGCCTATGGAAAAATTATACCACTTAACATATTTTGTTGGCAGCATTGGTAGAATATTATAGCAACTTTGAAAAACCCAGTTAATCATGCGTTCTAACAGAGCTAGGGTTTTTGCTTTGCAAGGAAGTTTCAAGTGTATTTATCTGCATAGGGACAATTCAAACTGTTTTACATGATGAATATATGAAACAATGTAAGATTGAATACTTTATAATGGCAAAAACAATTAAGTTTTGAATAGAGAATAATTAAACATGTTCCAATTTTTATTACTTGACAGCAACTCAGAGTAGATGAGGTTTTGTCTTTTTTAAATTAACTCAGTATTTCAGCATAATTTCAGTTTTCTGGAAGTTTCTTCCAGATTAGAGGAACAGAAAAACTAAATGCTGCTTCTGCAGGTTTGGTTCTGATTAACTGAAACACTTTTTCTCCCATAGTTACAGGATTTCTCTTCTTTGCAAAGTTGTGACTGTAATTTTGAAAATGAAAAATTATAAAAGAAATTGGAAAATATAAAACAAATGTTACCTGGGTTGTATGTGGCTAAAACTGACAAAATTTCATGACGTCTTTTGGTATTAAAACGGCCTTAAAATGACAAAAGCATAACAACAATGTATGTACAAGTCAAATATGAACTGTTATCCAACACTGATTATATTATTTATGATTTGGTTTGCAAAAAAGGGAGAAAAATGCTAACAATCTTGTGTCAATGTGTCTAATGATATGGATGCATCATTACACTCTTACTGTTCAGTTTAGAATAATCCAATTCAAGTTAGACCAAATAAAGTATGTTAGCTTTTGAGGCTTTTGAGTTTCAAATACTGAAATGCAGCCTAGATTCTTTACAAAAATTGTAATATAGCCCTTTAATTGAGCAAATCTTTAGAAACTTCCAATCAGAAACCAACTTTATCAACATCCGTATTTTCTTTAAGAATGTACAATATGCACAACGTACAGTCAGAGGGTTGCTCAGTCCCCATTCACTGGGCATGCAAATTAGCAATACAAAATTTAGAGCTTTGGCTTTATGTTATCTTTAATTTACCAAATTAGTGGAAAAATAAATTCAAAGAGGGTAAATTGGATTTCCGTCAGCATGATCATACATCAGCTTCGATGGTTTGGTTTGTCACTGAGAATAAAACGAGTTATATGGCACGTCAAACGGATCAAACATTTTAAAGACTTAACGCTTCCTTCGATCCCTAATGATGGCTTACAGGCCAATTCTCTGGGGGGGGAATCTAAGTGCTTCCAAGATATAACATCTTCACAGGCAATCCACATAACCCAGAGTGGCAACGCCAAAGGGAGACTTACACACAAGCCAAAAGAGTGACTAAGACGTGTCAGAAGCGCACATCACATATAAATCTCTGCAAACAGAACATTACAACATAAAATCCTCTTTCACCTTCGTGCAATGACTCATCTCTGCAAATTACAAAATTTAGGCATAAATCTGAAATGTTAAGGTTTTGCTCTAAAACCCATGACTGCTCTCTTTCCCGTCTTATTATTTAGCCAATAATGCACATCCAGCATTTCATTTCACATTGATAAAAAACTAAATCAAGAATTTCATCAGTGATGTTACAGAGGACATTCAGCTCATCCAGCCTCACCTGCAGAGGACAATCAACATCCAAACAATGGAGGAGCCAACAGCAGACATCATTAGGCTTCTTAACACCTCACAACACACAGACAGATTGACATCCAGCCAATTTGGCCATGAGCTGAGAAAAGCTACTAGTAGAGTGCTAGCTCACAGTGGAATAATGATGGCCTAGGCCTGTCTTGGCCCTTCAGAGGCCTTTTTTGATCAGCAAAAGCAAGAACCCAGCGTGACGTGTAATTCAGTTTACATTCATGAACGTTACCTGTGGCAGATGATCAACACAGATGTTATTAAATGTGATGCACATCAGCTTTGCAGAACAACACCTGTCACCTGTCAGTCAATGCTTTCTGCAGTGTAGCGCACGCTGAGATTAAAAGCTTATTAAAACAGGGACAAAGAGACTTATAAAATCAGCATTTCAGAATGTATAATTTGCTGACAACAAATTACACCATCAGTTTAAATTAAGAAAGAAACAGCAGAGATCATTTGGCACAGAGCTGAGATCTGCTCCGGCCTGTACACAGCTGGATGGACAGTATGAAGACAAATATACAGGGGAATGATGCATGTTATTTATAGCATCCAGATAACACATGGTTTGGAAATTGACAGGCCCCCCTAATGATGCTCCTCAAAGTGGCATGGATGCAGACGAGTGGACCTCTTCAAATGGGAGGCCAATCCCTGCTGACACAGGGGATAATAGCCCAGCATTGAGCCCATTGTCTGGGAACCACACACCAAGGCATTTGGAACCGAGCAGCCCCTGTTCCTGTGGACAAATGATCCGCACTCTGCCAGGGGATGTCAGCCATCAGGACTCTCCGTCAGTCTGTTCACATGAGGAATGATGGCAGAGGCCACTTTCCTTAACCCTGTTAGTTTATGAATAAATACCTGTGTAGAACCAAACATCCATCTGTCTACATAGTTACCTACCTACCCACCTATCTTCTCTACTACTGTAGCAATGGATTATGTAGCCAGTTACTCTTCTCTGTTTGGGTTCATTGTCCTCCAGTTTTTTGATCCAATTAACCTCTAAAGGTCAGACTGATGGTCTCTCTTTTGACGGTAGGGTTCAAATACTTCTTAGTACTAGAACTATTGAACTATTAGAATTTGAAGGTCCAATTGGTGACTCAAAGGTACTTTCGCCCCCTGGCTGAAAAACCAGCCCAAATCATGAAACTTCCACCACTGTGCCCTAAAGTTCGCAAAAGATGTTTGTGCTGGTATCCTTTGTTTGCTTTTTACCAAATATACCACTTTGCATCATAACTGAGCATCTCAATTCATTTCTTTGGAGCTGATTGGCTATACGCCCAAGAAAAGAGATAAGAAAGAGTGTAGAAGTGTAAAAAGGTCAAGATAGTTTCCATTGTGTGTACTAATGCATGTTTAGGTAAATCTGGTGCTTGAACTATTAGCATAGGCAGCTATATGCATTTTTAAAGGAGTTTTCAAGTATTTGCAGATTCCAGCTATTCTTGAGCAGCTGAGAAAAACTGTAACATACAAACACTGACAGTTTGTATCATGATAAATACAATACTAGGTTGTTTGGCATGTCTCTGACCTCTGTGCACTCGAATGCCAAAATTAATTTACTGGAACCTGCACTCTAAATGTTTGTGGACATTTTTTATACTGTAGAATATGAAGCTGCAAATAGTCTAGAAATGGCCTCATAAATTCTCATGACTGTTGGTCAAGAACAGCTTTGTCTAGAATGTACCACTGTTTCTCCAAAACAAAAACCGGTACTTACATACTTAGACACAGATATTCAGCTTCAGTTTTAAAAAGTCTAAGTAATTCAAATTATCATATCGCATTGGCTTGAATGTAATTATAAGGATGACATATATTGGTATAAATGGAGCTAATCTGACCTGAATTTCTTAAAAAAAACATATTGTACCCCTTACAGATTTCTTCTCGAAAGTAGGAACCTTGCTATATCTTGGGAAACTAAACAGTATTTCAGAAAACAGAATAACACACCAACAGTCAGGCATGATGGTGGTAGTATGTTGGTTGAGCTTGCCAAACTTCACTAGAATCTTGACAGCTTGCCATAAATTATATAACCTCAGCTTCTGCCGTTATAGAATAGGCCATCAGTTTGTGTCTGAGCGGCACTTGGGTTATGCAAGAGGGAAATGATCCAAAGCACAATATTCCATTTGTCTCTGAATGTCATTTTAGAGTGGTCTAGTCAAAATATGGACTTAAACCTGACTGAGATGCAAGTGTTGTGCTTTAGACAGACCATTCATACTCAAATCTCTCCACTGTATCTGATTTAAAACAATTTTGCAAAGGAGAGTGAACCAAAATTATTCCACAGAAACATATTCAGTTGTTCCTGATATTAGCTTCAGACACTTGTCACTCTTCAAATAAGGCCAGAGTTAGTACAAAAAAAAAATCATATTTTGCAAAGTACAGTTTCATATTTTCTCAGGGAAGTCTTTGATTAATCTTAAAATTTGACTATCTATCTATCTATCTATCTATCTATCTATCTATCTATCTATCTATCTATCTATCTATC
>NW_006800207.1:53259-54888 GCF_000485575.1 Poecilia formosa | reverse complement strand
TCTATCTATCTATCTATCTATCTATCTATCTATCTATCTATCTATCTATCTATCTATCTATGTGTCTGTTTGTCTGACTGTCTAAAACTGGATCTGTTAAAATTGCAAGTAAACAAAAGAAACACTCAGCAGCCATTATAAACCCACCCACAGCTGCCACAGGGACCTCCATTAAGCCCTGCGTTCCTGAGATGCTCTGGTCTTATCTGATTCATCAACAAGACGCTGGCTGGCATGATTTATCTATGCCACTTACTTGTTTTCATTTTGCCCGGGGGCTGCTGCCAGCATCGGGGGCTTCTTTTTACAATGTGACAGCTCCATCTCAAGAGAAAAGACTCCCTGTGCAAAAACAGTGCATCAAAACAAATAAGGCCCGAGCCACTTAAGAGAAGTGGCTGGCTCAGGACCCATTTTCACTACATGTCAAGCAAATGATGCAACGGCACGCGCAAATCTGCATTACTTCTGTGCTCATTTCCTTTGTCTGCAAATTCCCTGTATGAGCCCGAAAATGGGGTTTGAAAATAAATACCCCAATACATGCCTGCTTCTCCTGTTCACTCAGACAAAGAACAACTGGAAAAATTGCAAATTTGTTATTGATTATCTGTATGTTTTTGTCCGTACGGCTTTTTATTTCTTATGAAAATTCCCCACCTTCTAGTTTACGTCTCTCTTCACCTCCTTTGCTGCTTAAATCTACAGGCATCGGGACGCGCTTGTACATTAAATAAGAACTGTCACCCTGGGCAACTTGCAGCAATGAAGCATTTATTCTGCTTCACATTTCCTGGCACTTAGAATTATTTCCTTCATGCCTGATAACCAAATTACAATATGGCAGGTCTCCCCGGGGCCACGGGATTGTTAGTGCCAGCTCACAACATACTTTCAACTGATGTGGCATTTCATGTACAGCTGCCAATCAAAGGCAGCAGAAGGCTGAGATGTAAATGAGGGCGGGCCCGACGGTGTTCAATTACTGCTCTGAGCTCTGCATAATCCCCCTTCCTACTGACTGACTGACTGACAGCTCCACATTCCTCCTCATCCCCAGCTTTCTCCCCTAATTTCTCCACCTATGTTTGGCCTCACATTGGGACACGGAATCAGACATTGAAGGGAATACTGTCATTTCCGTTTTCATTCACGATCCTGCATAAAAAATGTATTGTCTGAAACCTGAGGAACAATAATGGAGAGGAAGGAAGAGCACTGCCAACAACAAAAACCAAACAATCTGTGAGGCCTATGCATGTCAATGAATCAAAATTTGGTCTAAGAGGTAATTCATTTCAGTTATGCAGTGGACTTCATCTTTTTTGCGGTTCGGATTTTCCTGTGGAATGTAACTCCAAATTATTCACAAAACGTTTTCCTATTGAAGGACTTTGTCATAAAGGATATTTAAAATATTCTAAAGAAAATGTGGCTTGTGAAGTTGACATACCTGGGAACAATGTTACTTGACTCTCTAAGGCAGCATTGTGTTTGTAAAGCAGCCAAACCTAGAGCTGCTTTCCTGATTGGTCATACTCCCAAGAGCTGAGATACAGAAGGCCATGTACGTTGGCTTCTGTGGAAGAGCTTCTGTACGTTGGCTTCTGTGGAAGAGCTTCTGTACGT
>NW_006800207.1:35655-52110 GCF_000485575.1 Poecilia formosa | reverse complement strand
TTTTTCTTTTTTTTTTTTACTTTCACGTGTCACAAAAATAAACCAATCAGGCAACAAATAATTTTCTTTTTACATATATTTTCCTATTTCTCTTCTTCTCACTGTCGTCATTGCCTTCAGCAGAGCTGCGAATTAGCACACAATCCCAGAATGCAATGCAGTATGACTTCAATGAGCAATTAGCAGTTGCTCCATTTCACTCATCTGCATTGTTGGATTTTGTCTCGCTAATATTCCTCCCATAAATTATTCATTTCAATCAATCAAATTCATTTGTAAAGCACATTTCAGCAACAAGGCAAGTTCAAAGTGCTTTACAACATCATAAACACATCATACAGTCAACGATTGTGAAAACCAGTAACAGACATTGCATTTTGTCAAGTCCCATCATTAAAACCATCATTACACAGCAAACATGTTGGTCATTGTTCCATTTGTTGTGGTTCAAAACCAACTAAACCAGTGAGTTTTTGGTCAATCCAGCACCGACGTTACTAAACAGACACTGGTACGTTTGGGCAGTGTGGACTGGTATTAAGACTTCCTGGAAACTCAATGGTCTTTTTTATTTATCAAACTTTATCCTTCCACTAAACTTCCCTTTGATATGCTTGAATCCAGCCCTCTTTAAACAGCAAATTTTGAGGTTTGCCTTTTCTTTGGAGGGTATCAACTAAAGTCTGATGGACATCTGTCATGTCACCAGACTTTCTAATGATTATGTAGAGTTATGATATCACATTTCTTTATCAAAAGTTATCTTAATTCGTTTCAGTGAGTCCTTTGTGGCACCATGTTGCCTAGTTTAAGTGGTTGTAAAGAATGAATGGATGCCTAACACAGACATATTTGTATTAATAATCTTTATAATATTTGAGCTTCAGTTTATAAATGGAATAAATTAACTTTATTGATGATATTCTACTTTACCAATAGTCACCATATGCCAGGTCAGAGTCCTTTTGTTTCCACAATATAATTTTCCTTTTTTCATTTTGGAGAACAACAGAAATTGCAACAGCTGAGTGGGCAGAGACAGTCTTAGCATCCTACCCAGCATCAACCTTTGGTAAATACTCAGATTAAGAAGGTCCATGAATAGTGCTGGTATCTTCTGCTCTTTCTGTCATAAAGACGCCTTTAAATTCCTCCTAATCCTCATGTTAAAGGTGTGCCAGCTGAGTGGCTTAGGCAATGTTCTGCTACTGACTGACAAATGTTGTCATTAGACCTGCAGGATTCAAAATGCTATGCTCTGCTCAGTACTCTTTTAATACCACAATGCATCATGGGCTGTAATTCTATACAGCTCACCTAGCTCCGTTTAATTTTAAAATATCAAATTGTTTTCCTCCACACTCTCTTGATTTCATCTGCAGTCGTCATCGCCGGTTCCCCCTCCATATCGTCTGTCTAAAACGGGCACTTTTGTTGCATTCCAAGAGGTTGATAAATCAATCCATCAAAAAATTCTTTGCGGTGAAACTCAATCAAGAAAGGTCATGTCGGCGGGAAAAGAACAGATTAAATTAGCATTGAATTAGACATGGAAAGTGAGCTCTGTCAAAACCATCACTGTGCTCAGCACAATTAGAATATGTTAATTATGCATTTCATTAAGGGGCCTCAGTGCTCTTTGAATGTGAGATGAAATGTCACTAGTGTAGGCAGCCGAAAAATGGAAGATTGCCAGGCACAACTTTCTTTGTGCAATGTGTGACACCTTCATTAACATCAGGGATTGCTAGTCTGATTAGACTTTTTGTATTAGTTTAAGCCTTTAGGCTTTCAAATGCTATGCCTTTTTTCTCCTTTTTGATGTGGCAGCTAAGACCCTTCTCTGTTTCCCAGCAGATATTGTCTGTGGTTCAGTTCTTTGTTTAAAATCTCAAACATAATGCCATAAGACCGGACAAAACACTCATTGTCTTCGGGTGGATGACGGCATTTACCTCGTCTTTGTTTCTTATAATCTTGGGTCACTTTCAGAAATGTGGGAGTTTGAGAATTCCTCTACTGCATATTCAGTATCAGGATTCTGGGGTAAAATACAATGGATATTGATGGGCAGAAGGGTACGGAAGAATGTTAGGTAAAAAGAGAGGGAAACAGGAAGGTACAACAAGTTCTTAAGAGTTAAAAACTATTTCTAAAAGCAATTCAGGGTCAATTATTCAACTAGAAAGACCACTACTGAAGATCATCCAAGATGATTGCCAATTATCCCCTGAAGTGGAAATTCCAGCAAGTTTATCACAAGGTAAGACGATGCGTTGCTGAGACAAACTGAAAAAGTTCTCCTCTACAAAAAGAAATATCGCTTTGGGTCAGAGTTGCACCAGTTTGAATAAAAATACCTTATTTTCCAAAATGACGTACCAACACACACCTCACCTGGATCCAGTGTTTTATTTCCCAGTGTGGCCCTCTAAAGACTTATCTGATATACTCTGAAGATCTATTAACATAACAGCTGTTTAGTCTGCTTTAATTAGACTCTGGCTCATTTGCCTAGAAAGTGATGCTCACCAAAAAAAAAAAACAACAACTCTGGTCCATCTAAAAACTTAGGTCTTGGCCTGGCTGAAGTGAACCCTGGTGCAGTTTGAATGCCTATGTGAATGCCAAACGGACCAGACACCATTCCAAAAGCAAGAAGCGGACTACAGCACAGGGTGTTCTGATTAAATACAACCAAAACAAACATGCAAGTCTAGCGTTAGCAGGAGAAATAGCTCTTGGTCTTTTGCCAAAGACAAAAGACTGTTGAAGTCTGACACCACTCCATTTTTGTTTACATCTCATAAAGCAGGGAGTTGCACTGAGTGTTTTCTGCAGAGGTTTTTGTGTCCTTTCCTTCAGTAGTTCCTGGTGCATTGCCCTCACAGATCAGGGGTAAACAGGTTTTTTCAAAATGTTTGGTTTATTTGACACCAAATAAACCAATTAGTGTGAAAGCAAACTGCACCAGCTGAAACTGTATCAAATGTTACAAATTTTGTCCCCACTGGAACAAAATCTGCATACTTAGACATCTTGTGCACCTTGAGATTCTACATAACGTGGTGGTAGAAAATGTTCATTTGAGTTACTTTTGCCTGCTCTGATTTTTTACATCACCAAAACTGCTGCTCACTGGATATGTTTTCTTTTTTTGCAGACCAATCTATGTAAGCCCGAGAGATGGTTGTGAATGAAAATCAATCAAAAGAAGATTTTTATTGTTAACCTGTTTACATTTATTTATTGTTGAGATTGACATTGCCTGTGCACCGTGTTCTACCAAACTTTCAGTCTTTTGTAAGAGGCCAAAAAAGAAACACTGAACATTGAAAACTGAACGTCAATCAGTGGTTCCTGAATCGTCGCTTAAACTCCTTCCTGCCTGAATGCATTATGTTGCCGTGATCTGATTCTGGTTCTTTATTTTGTGTTAGTCAAACAATGACATTATTAAATGTGGTGTTCATCTGAAAGCAGACAACAAAATCTTAGTTTAAGATGTAAAACCCAGAAGGCTATTTTTGTTTCATCCTGATACAAAACATTGGATCTTTTTCGTGTGCCTAAACCTGAAGGTATTTTTTTTGTTTTTATCATTAACTTCCAAGTGAACTTCAAAAATATACCACATGTTGAGACAGCTGACAGGTCATCACACTGCATTTTGTGGCAATCAAACGGAGAACATTGTGATAGGTAAGTGAAAGTCGCCTCGTCGCTGCGGCTTACATTACAGATCAGCCAACTTTGAAAACTTCATTAAAACAAAATGAAAGCATTTCCCCTTGCACTTAAATGAAATCGACATGCTTCAGGAAGAAATGATGAAAGCTAGAAGTGGGAGCTGTCTTCACAATCTCAGCGCCCACATACTTTGATGGCATAAGACGATTCTTGCATGCCGGAACTTTATTGTAGGAATGATTGTTTCTGGAAGACCCCATCTCACAGATGTAATATAGATGTCTTGAATGAATGACTACCTGCTGGTCTATCTCTGTACTCATAACTGTGAATATACAGCACCTGTGGAATAGAGCTCCTACATCAGGAGCTACATCAGAGGGTGAGGGAGGTGGGGATTCAATTCCTCATGCCTTTATGGGTTGTTGTATACCGGTCATTAATGTAAAATCATTCACCGCTGGCATATTTTAGACGAATATCAAGACTTCCTTTTCTTATCAGTTTAACCACAGAAAGTGCTCTGCGGAGCCTCATAGCTGGTCCTGTGAGGATGCATTACAGCGTTTGGCAGTTCATATTTTCTGTAGCTACTGTTCACTTCAACCGCCCCGCACGGTCAGCATTACTTTCCACATGAGAGATGGTTCAGAGACACCCGCCATGGTTAGGGTCCTGTAAGCGATGGACTCAGATCATTCACTGTCTGAGCTCAGTTCCAGTTTTCCGCTTGTTGGGATCCAGCCGGAGCATCAAAGGCTCCGGCTGGAGCACAGCTTACATCTCAGGTGGGAGAAATTCAGTTTGTTCGCAACTTTTCCACAGGTGTGCCATTTGCCTTTCTTGTCTTCCTGTCAAGCGTTCATCACATTAAAACCTCGGCTGCTCCGACAGCCGCTCTCCTCAGAGAAGTGGACTAATTAAAAGGTATCAATCATTTGTTTTGGGCCTTTTTTTTTCCTGCGTTTGATATGATAGAGGCGTCAATAACTAAACGAACAATGAAAGCGTCATGTTAGAAAATAATCTACTTACAGGTCCAGTACTGCAAGGTAGCGCTCAATCAAAAGTGAAAAATGTGCGACTGTGTCCAAAGCCTTAAATGTATTCCATGGCCGGAGAATGAACTCGCTGGCCATGTGACACATGATTTACACAGGAAAAGGCCTGTGACTCTACCATGATAGATCTATGCTCAAGTCTGCCTGGGCTCACTCTATGACATATAATCCTTCTCTTTTAAGTTGTAAGATAAAGATAGATAACAAAATGCTGTATTGATTTCCCTGTCTGCACAGTCGCTGGCTTTTTAGGGCTGCACATATGTTGCTCTGAGTCTTGACCACAGTGATTACTTGTTCTGCACTTCGTGCTTTAGTTGATGTTTATATTTTCAGCATTAGCCTTAGTTTGATGTAATGACATGTCATGTTCAAATAAAAATGAAATTAATTCCAATCTATTTAACTTTAGACAGACGCAAAACATTTGTGTCGCCACTGATGCAGCTTAAGATTAGAGGGTATGTTTGTTGTAATTGTGGAATACAATTATAGAAATTATAATTTAAAAAGCTACAGTTTTTGGATTTGAATTTTTCTGTTAGGTTTGGTGGACTGATTCAGTAAGTAGATTTATGCAAACAATCACATCAGGAAACAGAAAGAAAACAATAACTTCTAAAAATTAAAAGGACTCTTTTTTTGGAAGAGTTGAAGCTTTGTGGTTTCCGTCATGCATTGACCGATCACCAATCAGGCTTTTCCATAAATGTAAACAGGTTTGTGGCGAGATGATCAGACACTTTCAGTCAAACACTAACTTGAAATTATCCGATGGAGAGTGAGCTTTTGGTTTCTGATTGTTTTTCAAAAGTTTCCCAATATTATTAGAACCACAATCATGATTTCATGTTGTCTATAATCTATTAGTATACAGAAATTAAAACCTGAACAAAACGTCATCTTTATCAATATTTCTATTTTGGATGACTCTGACAGAAAGTGCATGCTATGCCAGATAGATGTGATGCATTTTAATCTTCTAAAGCCAGGCGGTGTGTGAATCTGGGTCTGGAAAAGTGAGCAGCGGCAGGATGTCATGTCACATTACCATACATGATTGTCATTCCGCATTTAATTAGAGTTATATCACACCAGAAAAAAAAAAAAAAAAAATTAAAAAAAACGTATTCTAATGCTGGCTCTCTCACGCTCTTATGGGTCATTTGACAACATCCAGTAGTCTTTGGGTAAGAGATGGGCGGGTATTTTAGCTTTCCCTTTGCTTGGGGCCCACAGACCCAGGCTCTGTTTACAGGCTGGGAGAAATAGCTTAAATCTGCTGGCGTCAACGCTGATTCATGTCAAACTGAGTGGCAGGTGACCCAGGAGCCGGCAGCCAGACACTGAGACGGATTACAAGTGAGCAAAACGGCAACAACCTCTGGCCTGCTGTGGGGCAACAGATGACTGTAGAAGAGGGCAAAAGGTGGAGTCCCCCCTTCCAACTCTCCATCTATCCATCAACCCATCCCCCTCTTGGCCACCATCCACTCACACTGACTGATAGACGAGGGAAAATGAGAGCATTCACTTGTTAAAATAATACAGCTCTGTCAGTCACTGGTCACATGTTGCAGATGCATTGCTCCACTTTGTAACTGCACAGTGTTGCATTTGGAGGGGAGGAAATGATCTCGATATTTTCACAGCTTATATACAAAGCACCTGATTTCTGAATTGTTCGTCAATCAAAAAGGGCTATTGTTTCCCCGAGTGCCGGGTGCTGTGGGAATTACACTCCAGCTCAAACCCAAGTGGTGAGGTGTTTCTGGCTTTAAGGCCAGCAAAGCTGCAAGGAAATAATCTAATAATAGGAAGGTGTGAACAGCTCACACTCTTGGAGGAAAAATACAGACCAAAATAAGAGGGGGGCTCCTGCCAGCCTACAAATTCTTTTTTTTGCTGCAAGAAGAAAGGGTGGATGTTCTCCGGTTGACATTTGGCAACAACAGAGCCAACAAACCAGAATCCTCCTGACGGCGTCTGAGGGGACCGAATCCAACCCGTCCAATTCCGGTTGTTAGTTTCACAGTCAGGATGGCTTTGATTGTGCACCAAATTTTCAGCCAGTTTTCTGCATGTTTTCCCCCTTTACCTGAGTGTGCAGTGATGTTGTCAAACAATTTGTAGAAAAATGACAATTTGAAACATGTTTTAGATGTGTGCTACATTTTGTTTATCTAATTGAAATCTAATTGATCCTTAATCAGTCTGTAATTCTGATTGCCAGTTATTAAACAATCTCTAAAGCAGTTGCTGCCTGAAAAATAATGATTTCATATATTTTTATTTTATTTTTTTTTTGGAGGGGCAGGGGTCTGACATCCAATTCCAATTTCCAAAAGTACTCACACTCCTTGAACTTTTTCACATTATGTCTTGTTTATTTAATTTAATGTTTAATGTGATTCAATGTGCCATATAAACAAAATGTTTTGCACACTTGTAAAAGACAATGAAAATCTTACACATCAAAAAAGTATGGTATGCATTTGCAATCCAGCCTCCCTTACTAACTAATAAAAAGAGTCAGTTTGCATCAAATTTACTCTCCGTATGATTCCGGCTGTTCCGTGAAGCTGGAATATTGAACAAATAACATAATGGAATCCAGCAGCGTGTTGAAGAAAGTGGGATTGAAATCTGACCCCAAAAATACAGAAGCTTAAAGTTTGGATGGTGTTTAAGTCTTCTTTGGACATTGCTTGAAACTCAAAGGTTCCATCTAGTTATAGGTCTATCACTCTGTGTTGACATAGCCATATGAACAACCCTACTTAATCCTGTTTATGACTCTTATTGATCTTTATGTTCCCTCACTTGATTTCCTCAAAGGACATAAAAAAGGAGGAATCTGTGGCGTTATCAACTTCAAAGCAGTGCTATCTCTTTCCTACAATATCAAAAGGAATCTTAGCTTGTGAAATTCTGCTTTTTTATTCTTAAATCTCTTGCATTTCTTTCCATTTGTAGATTTGATCAATGTTCTTGGATACTGATGTCATTAATCTAGAGACCAGGATGTTTGCAGGGTTTTTTCAGTGTTTGGAAGGAAAAGTCATTTAAAAAGTTTCTCCTACCTTTGGCTTCCAGTTGTTATTTGATGTGCACAGAAGAACCAGTGCAGGTTTAAGAATCATTAAGTCGCAATAAAATTACAAGAATGACGATAACATTACTCGATGTTTGCAGTCTAGTCAATAAACGGGATGTAAAATGTGACCTTTGCTCAGAGGGCGTTGTGTGGCTACTGATGCCCAGGGTGGGACTCATCACTGCAACCACATTAGTAAAAGACAAGCAGCGAAGGGTCAGGAGGTCATCGTCATTTCACATATTTCTGTGAAACAAAACTACATCAGTTGGGTTACCACTGTGATAATGACTGGTGAAAAAAGGTGAATTTCTCCTGCAGCAAACAGCAAACAGATAACTATGAAGTTAGAGTTTATCCTCAGAGAATATTTAAATCCCTTTTGTCACCAGCACACTGGTAGTTTGTGGCATTTTTTTGTCCTTTATTAAAGTGAGTTTCAATACTCTGCATTAACTCTTTAATGTAGGTAGAGCAGTAAGATCTAAGGAGACGGATGGAACATGATGATCTGACACTAACTGAGAAAACCAAGCAGTATAAAGTGAAGCAATAAAATTTAGCAGAACGTTTTCTGAGAAGCTGTGTGTGACTTATTTAAAGAAATACACACTTTCAGTTGCAAATAGATTGTTTATTGTGGAGTCAATTAATCTGCTTTCTTTACATGGAATAAATATTGATTAAATAAAGAAACTCTGGCTTTCGAAGTTAGAGTTCCACTTTCAGCAGCGTTACAGGCTTACAGGCGCTGAACAAGATTATATTTTGAGGTCCAAATTGAGCCCATATTAAATGTGAACTGTTATTTGTGTATTTCTGGACAATTTTTTTGTTAGCTGTCAGTTTTAAGCTTGAGATCAAGCGACGGAAAGCCTGAGCTAGAGGGACGCATGAATCCTCTGTTCTTATTGACACTGATTAGAGTTAATAGATAACCAAAATGACTGCAGAGGCATTTGCTGCTGAACTGAACACATTCCAGTTCTGCAAATAAGAAAAAAAAAATCTAGATTCTAGTGAGTGGTGATTGTTCATGCTGGGTTGGCTTAACATAGTCCGACCATTTTGTTCTTTTTAGTTGATATTCACACCAATAATGCAGATCTATTGACAATTTTGAGCTATACTGTTTAACTATTGCCTAAAGAAAAGATCAGGTTTCGATCTTTTCACACTCATATAGCAGTTCAGACAAAAGACAAGTTAGCTGCCCTGCAAAAACACAAAATCTAACCAAGTAATTTTGATCTAGTGCAAAAAATCTGAGTAAATTTGAAATAAGACAAAACTAACTTACAAATGACTTTTCAGCAAAATATAGGAGCTGTTACAAGTTAATAACTGATTAATATGGATCAAAAAGTGGCACATTATTTCACTTATACCACAACATTTTTCCGATGGTATAAGCGAAACAATTTTCCAATGGAACTAATATATTTTGATCAATTTTAAGCAATTATTGACTTAAAACAAGCTCTGATTTCTTGCTGAAAAGTTACTTATAAGTTAGTTTCTAACTTAAGTCAGTTTATTAGATCTTACTGCTCTGCCTGTTGTGATTCAAAGGGCTTTGTAAGGACAATCTTATATTTTCTGTTATATTTAATGATTTAAAAAGAACTGCTTGGTCTCCTTTAATACGAATAAATCAAGTAATTGTCGCTCCTAGAGCTCAGGAATTATCTTGCAAGAATAAATAAAAACACATTGAACAAATTAATTACTATTAATTAGCACCAGGTGCTCACAAACCAACCTGCTTGTTTAATATTTTCCCCATCTCATTTCTAGGTGTAGCTGTTTAATTGTGGGTTTTATTTTTTGCACCTCTCAGTGTAAAGCGTTTGAATAAGTGAGTGACTCACTGAGTCAGATCTGAATGTCCTCTCTGCTCCTGTCACGACATCCAATATGATCAAACATGCATCCAGATACAACACTTATTTGCAGCTCATTTATGGATTACCCAAAGCACAGGCCTGTTAAATGAGTTGCATGTGTTTGTAATATCATAACGAAGCCCTGTAATAAGGGAATGTGTCACCTATGTCTCTGGTGTCTGGACATTTTGCCGTTTTCTCTGCTAGTCCACAGATGCTCGAGAAGCACAGGCAGCCAGTCGGCAAGAATTAGAGCAGCGTCCATGATTGTGCTGACGTCTGCAAGGGGCCGGGTTGGAGATTAAGCCCAATAAAAATGTGTGATTTGTTGCTTTCATATTTGGAGGATGTCAGCTTCAATTTGAGCTAGCACACTGCCTCGAGGCAGGCTGGGTGACAAACATGAAGGATGCACTGATGAACTGCTGGCAATCAACTGTTAGTTCTCTCATCCACTATACGACTGCGGTGAAAGCCTGCACACATTGTTAAACAGAGGTTCGACATCATTTTATTTGAATTTCATGTAATAAATCAGTTAAAAAGCAAGGAGATTGGATTCAGTTAGTCACCTTTTGTTCATCTATTTTGCTGCAAATCAGAAGCCATTTCTTTGCTTTGTCACACTATTCTTCCATAAGGAAAAACACGCAATTTCATGCTGTTTCACAATCTTTATTCCGCATTATATATATTGTTAAAGTCCCTCAGTTTAGCATTTATATACAGTATGCAAGCATTTCATGCTCTTTATGTGACAGTGGGATGCCTACAAGGATGTTAGGACATTTTAAGGGTGAGCATATCAGCACATTTCACAACCAGAAAACCTCAAAATATTAAAAGTATAAATCATAAATCAACCACGTTCAGTTTTCTATTGTTTTTTTTTTAACAGAAAAGAAATTTTAAAACATTATTTTCTAATACAAAGAGGCTTTTGAGTCATGCTCACTAAAACTGGTAGGCAAAACAACAAAAACATGTGTTTTCTTTACAACGGAGACATGTTGAATGAACGCATGACACAGCGCCGTGGCAACAGAAAACTATGTAATGAGAACCTTTAAAGATTAGCTGTAAAGGACATGTGGAAGAGCTCCATGGAAGTAAACAGGTGAAGAGGATGGATTTCATCTCACACACAGTAAACAGCCTCTATTTTGGAAACAATTTATTTTTCCATAATTATAAAGTACTTGGAATCTTGGATTTATGGAAAAGAACAAACCTGAGGGAAGATGACTCAACAGGCTACATAGTTAGTTGAGTGGGTAGAAAACAGACAGACCTCTGTCACAACCACAGCTGTTGAGCGTTTTCTTTATTACATAACAATGTGCTTCCTTTTACTGGCATTTTTACTTTTTATGTTAGTTTTGTCTGCAGTTCAATTTGGCTTGTTTACAACAAATTACAGTATTATTGAAAAGTTCTTTTATTTCACTAACTTAACTGATAAAGTGAAACACTGAGCAGATCGTTTACACACTGATGTTTTTAAGCTTATGTTTCTGTTATATATGATTATATAAAGCTTACATGACATTTAAATTAGTCTACAACATCAGACAAAAAAAAATGTTACACAGAAATCTGGGCTTTATAAAAGTATGTTTAATTCCTACTTGATTTTTTTTTAAAAGGAATTTTAATCTGAGAAACCAGTCTCACTTTATTAATGACTGTTTATAGCAGCTATTCACAACAAGACACTTTACAAAAGAAGGAAATTGAACTAATCAGCTGTCAGCTACAGGCTTCCAGATTTATCCTAATTACCATACGGCCAAGTTTAGGTTATTATCAACTGGTAAAAATAAAAAATAATAAAAAAAATAAATAAATAAATAAATAAAAAACTCAGATGACTGAAACAAAGATTAGCTACTGACTTGCAGTAATCACTTCTCCTGAATGAACCTGTAGCAAGAGTGGACTGTTGAATATATTGAGTCGATAACTTAGCATTAAGCCCTCATACCGAGCCTGCATGCAGCGTCAGCAGATAGGAAGAAAGTATAGCATCTGCTAATATACAGAGATTAAATTAAATCAATAACAAGTCTCTCAAAATGATCCTCCTACGTGTCAAAGCCATGTTAACTAACTGCACTTGTGACATTGTTTTCTCTGTGTCTGAGCCAAATGAATGACAGAGTTTGACTGCAGTTGCAGTGTTTCAACATGCCTAACATCCACTATATTGTTGCTGTTAGCTGGAAGTGATGTTTTAGGACCAAATAACATGTTATGTCTAAACTGACTTCTAGATCCAGTGACACAACAGACATCTTTGAATTATATTTCAACAGCTACAGAACTGAACCAAACTTGTACAATGTGGCTCACAGTTCAGATGGGTTTCTAGAAATATATGATGATACACCTTAACAAGCCTATTCAGAACCAGAGTAACTAAGTCTATCTTAATCCTGCCATAAGTTTTGTGTTTTGATTAGCAAAAGAATAAAGCAATCCTTCTTTGTGGATGAATAAAATACAGGCTGGGCTAATGATAAAACACTTTTAAATTCCTCTATAGGATGCCGGTTTGTTTGGTCTCCAACCTACTACTCTCAAGCTACATTTCTCCTGGCTTCCTCCTGGTCAAGTTATAAATCTTCACTGTATGAGCTACAGTTTGAGCTGTGGAATTTGCAGTCACTAATTTTACCTTGTGTGGACATTGTGTTTTGTACTCATGCCTGAGTTTTATGCTCAATGTGACCGTGTAAGTCTTTAGGGAAAGTTCAGCTGCCTTGTACTTTTTCTTTGTACTTTTCTCAATTTCAGTCATGAAAATGAATATAATTATAGTGATAAACAAGCTTGAAGACAACTGAATAATAAAAGTTGTAAAAAATTATAATATATGTCAAGTATTCAGCTGTTGTCTTCTACTAATACAGCTGAGTCTGTTTAATTTACTAGCTGGCCATTTATGTTACTAATGTAGAGATCATCATAACAAATCCATATTTCAAGTGGTAGAAATATTTACTAAATGTTTATGGCATTCAAATCTAAATTGAAAACAGTAAATGAACATAAAAAGGGCCTGCAAATTGAAATGCAGCCCTCAGAATTGGGCTTACTGGCAATGATTCAGAATTTAGAATATTAATCAATAATCCCTGTTCGAAGCGTGGCAATAGTGAGCATCTGTAATTATTAAACAATCATTACACAAGAGGAGCAAAAGGCCAGAAAAAAAAGTGAGGAGAAATAATTAAAAAGCCAATCAGGCGGAGGGTCTGAGTCATCTGAACACGATCGGGAGCGAGGACAGACGGATGGATGGACTGTTTAAGATTCTGGAAGTTTAGAAATATCTCATGCATTATAGCTGAAGCCCCACCCCTGGTTCCCCTAGTTTAATCCTTTTTGCAAGTGCTTCATCAACCTTCAGCTTTTCTGACAAGACAGAAGTTTCAGCATGTATGATTAATAAGATACAAATGTGCAACTGATATTTGATAAATGACTTGGGTTTCATATTCATGATGTACAATGAATATGCAGCACCAGGGGCTTAGGCCTACTTGATTGATCAAATGTATTCCATTCATCACTTACTTTTGCTTAATTAGCATATTTGGAGCAACACCATTAACATGGGAGGACTATGGGCTATTTGGTAGATATGATGTATGTAAAAGAGCAGACATACATGCAGAACTCTTTGTCTCGTGGCGCTCCTGTTTCCAGCCGGGAGAATACATTATACAGCAGATTTGTACACTTTCTTATTAAACACAAAGCAGCATTAAAATATATGGTTTTCCACTGTATTTGTTCAGCCACATTTGTGACTAAAAATGATGTCACTCCATCTTCGGTAGTTGAATTTAGGACAATAAAATGTTAGATAACTACTTTGCGAACAGGAACAGAGAGATTTAATGCTCTTTCTGGGATATTTCTCAGAGGGGCGTAATAACCTGGGGACTTTAGGGAGAATAAATGGGAGAAAGGGGAGTTAGGATGTGGGTCATTATAGCTATAAGTTCTAAAGCCCTTCATTAAACACATGAGCTAGTCATTACCCTGCTGCAGCGTGATGAACATTTTGAACCCGTCTCCCGCCCCACCTCCGGTTTACATGCCAGATGATGCAGTGAATCCATGCCTGTCTGGCACAGGGCAAAGCTAAGTCAGGCTCAGTGTAAATGTTTCCTGCGTATCCAAGCAGACAAATTCTGATGCACATTTGCCCTATTACAGCACATCAGCGTCAGCCGGATGCATGCTAGTGCAAGCACAGAGCGCACACTTTATCATTATTTGATAGTATTTTTAATGACAGACTGACAAAGGATTTGCAGATGCGAGCCGCCGTCAGTTTTCGTGAGACTGGGTTTAACTCGGGCTGCAGAGCGAGAAAAAGCCACGTGAATAATCTGATTTTTCAGCTAGGCAGCTAAAATGGCTTTGAAAAGTTACTTATTGGAAACAGCTTTATGTTTTTGAGTTAGGCCATGGGAAATTTTAGAAGTTTTAAAGGTACACCACAAGACATCAGCATCATCAACATAAGGTGTGGTGCAGAATACAGACTTTCTCTATTCATTTTACTGATCCTTTTTTTTAAATAATCACAAATACAATCTGTATTGTCAGAGCTCTTGTGTTTTGAAAGTGAGGAATGTGTCTTGGCCTTGATACAATCAATGGGACAAATGGGGAAAATAAACAATTTTGCGCTTCTCTACATTTGGAAGAAAATTTTATATTTGCTATAGACCAGCTGTTTCTGATCTAAATGTTATTTTATTGTGTACTTTTTAGTAAAATCCATATTCTGTGGAGTACTAGAAGAAATCATAAAAATACATCTTTAAAAAAATGCTTCTCGTCAGATATGACAACATAGCAATATAACAATGTTCCATGTAACTAACAGGGACATATAAATGAGCTTAGAAAGAGAACGTAAAAGTTTATAACAATGTATTGTTTTTAATGTATATGATTTTTAATTTGTATTTCTGTCTTTTCTTTCTATTTACTGAAGGCATAACTTCTATATCATAAACACACAGGAGTCTGTTTTGTGGGTTTACTGGTATTTCTGGTTTCCAGTTATTAATCATGGTGATGTGATCTCTCAAACTAATGTCAACTACCAGATTTATCCAAATGACACTTCTTGTTGCACCGCTGTGTTTTTAATTTAACACACTGTAACAGAGTGCTTAGTGTTGGTCACTGACTGATTGGTACAAAGTTATTTTTGATGATGTTAACAGTAGGCTTCAGCAAAGAGTTGGCTTGTTTGGAATTATTCAAACAGCAAGTTAGCCAGTGTCTCGATCATTTTGCAGCTGCATGTTGGAAAAAAATAAATTTGTTCCCAATTCAGTATAAATAACAAAACTTATATATTTTAACGGAATGTAAAAAGAAGAAGAAGAAAAAAAAGTACAGGTTAGCAAGGAAATGTTAATGGTTAAGCAGAAAAACACCTGGTAACTTTCAATGGAAGAAAAAAAAACAGAGAAAGAACAGAAAGTTCTTAGGAGCAATAATTGGAAGAAACATACTGGAGAGTAGTAGGAGAGTACAGCTGAGTGAGGAAATTGAGGTTGTGGAGAATTAGGGGTTAAATAAATATATCAAGATACCAGTTGACAGAAGTACAAACAGTTCAAAATTTAATCCTGTACCACAATTTTGATGTCTGGTTGATTTTCAGGTGGTTTGGCCTGACTGGGAATCTGCTTGTCAGAAACAAAACAAATCTGATCTTTTTTCTTTAAATCTAAGAAAGCTTTTTAGGAAATAAGCTCATTTTAGAGTCAGGTGGTTGTTTAAAAATGAACTTTGCAAAAATCTTCTAGAAAAAAAAAACTTTTTTATCTACTATTCACCCAGATTTCCACAAAAGTAGTAAACATTCAGCAGGAGATGGCTGGACATTTTGAGGCAAAATGGTTTTGTTTTTATGCACTTCTGAGACGTGGATCTCGCTGGATCTGGAAATGTTGACAGCTTTTTGGAAATCTCAGGGTAAAGGTAAGGATCTATATTCTCCGGGGGATACATACAGGAACTGGGATGAATTCAGCTGCTAATGCTAACAGCCTTAATTGCAAATATAAGATGTCAAGGACAGCTTAAAATGTCACCTCTATGATCATGCTATCTTTAAAAATAACACCAGCTCCTTTTAAAAACACATAGTGTGTCATCTCTCTGTCTAATGTAAATGTTGCAATGTAATTATGGAAAAGCTTCTAGCTTCTAGGGTTCTAAATTGACTAGATACAAAACATTTTATAGTAAATCAGAGCTTTTTCCTAAATATACATTTAAAAACAAAATATTTCTGATGCTTTAAGGTGAGGGGAAATAAGGTTAGAAAGCTGTCACCTGTCCTAATATGAAACAGGAGAGGCTTAATTTGTACAAGTATCTCTGTAAAATTGAGCTGTTTGGGAGAAAGTAGTTTTAGTTCAATAAAATCATTTTGTAAAGACAGCTGATTTTATCTTTTAATGAAAGCTTAATTTCTACACAAAGTAGACAAAATATTGTTGATGTCAATTTCAGTTCTTTAGAAGTAAACGGAATAAACATATAAGGGAAATTGAAAATTAAAAACTGGACTTAGATTCTGTGCCTCATTTATCTCCAGAAACAATTATCTAAGAAATGCTCAGATTTACTGAAAACTCAGAGTCATGGTAACAATGAAGTAAACCTAAATTAATTTTAG
>NW_006800207.1:0-35306 GCF_000485575.1 Poecilia formosa | reverse complement strand
TTATAATGACTACTTTTAAAAAATGAAAATGAAATACCAATTGAACTAAATACAGTGGTTTACTTATGCATTGCATCATTTCTGGAACATATTGGCAAATGCATTTGTTCATTACAGCTTTTATGTTTTTTCCTTCTTTTTTATTTTTGACAGTATTTGTTTTCCATACATTTGTCCCATCCTCTGCCGTGGCTGCAAAAAAAGGATCCATTTTCCTGGTTTCCTCTGAACTGCTTTATGTCTGTTATTGATGGCAATCAGTTTGTGTTTGGGCCTTTGTGTGCCCAAAGGAGGCTGACTGTGCTTTGTAATTAGCCATGACATGCTTTATAAATGGTGCAATTAACAGCGTTTATATCCGAACATCCTAAATCAATTAATATAAAGCACACCGAGAATTATGAGCCTATTTTACTTGATTTTATGCAATGTTTAATCTGAAGAAGGGAATGTGTTCACTTGAGGGGCAGATCAAACTACTATATTTGAAATAATTGCTTCAATAATTCACATAAATGCTGTTGTTTTACACCTGTACACTGTTTTGTGTCCAAACAGTAACATTTCTCATTTGAAAACATTTTGTGTCGAATCCTCTATGCATGATTGTTTATTTCTTAGTAAAATCAAACAAAAAATTAATGTTAATATGTTGTGTGCATCTCATTTTCAGTATCTGGTGCATAAGCGGGATTTTAAATCTAAATGAATAACCAGTAACAGCCACAGTTGTGATCCGCTCCTCGACCAAGCACTCTGCTGCAGCTTAAGAACAACGCCTGCTTCAATATAAAATAAGTTCCTCCTCTAAAACATAATGGCCCTACAGACAAATCAGAGATCCATCGGCAAAGAAAGGCACTAAATAATTTATAGCTTTAATCTGCTCACTGAGGTGTGTGGTCTTTGACAGTAATTATAAATGCAGGGAGAAATTATAGCTGAATACTTTAACTGCATTAGGAGTCATCTGATGAACAACGTGATTGCCTCCTCATTTCCAACAATAGGGGGCAAGTCGGTGTCACAGCATTCAAATCACCACAGAGCCCATGTGCTTTTCCCCATTTACCATCAAATGTCACTTGCCTGTTATAAAACAGAGATTTGATGGGTGGAGGTAATTGAGGACTTGATTGCTTGAAAAGAGATGAATTGCATAAAATGTTTATGAATTTAGGAGGCAATTATTTTTAATAGCTTTGAAATAATAGAGCTGGAGGAAATATGTTTAATTGTTATGATAGTATCTTGCAGCGGCCGCGGCGGTAGCTTTCACGGGGAAGCAATAAAGTCTGACAGGAGGATATATCTTTCAAGTGTATCTAAAAGTCATAAGGTGAAAAGAGGATTGTGCTGTGCTGTAGAGGATGGTGCTCTTTGTCTTATATGTTGGAAGTTCTCAGTGGATACAAAAGCTCGATGAGACAGATACTGTGAGCTTCAGGTTAATGCTTTTACTTAGTGATGGACTGAGCAATCAGTGAGCGACTGGAGAAAAAAAGTTCTGACCGGTGATCTTTATTAAATCTGTCAATATTTTAAATTTCCACAATTTCTGGTCCGAAGAACTCGTCAACAAACAGATCCACTTTGATTTTAAGAAAAAAATCTGAGAAAAGTTGGAGATACTTCCTGAACTGAAACTACAAACTGCAGAAAATTTGTATTTAATTATGTTTGTAATATATAATAACCTTATATGAAAATAATTTAATGAGAATATGGAGGCAGAATCTGAAAATCTGACTTATTTGTAGCCACATTATTTAGACTGTTGTGTTTCCCTTTGGTTTGAAACTGGCTTATTTTAAATATTTTTCTTTCATCATGAGAAATGCAGATGATAACTTAAGAGAAGTTTGCAAATATGAGCAAATGTTTCAGGCTTCTTCCTTTTTCAGATACTAAATCATTTATCCATCTGGATTTTGAGATGCTATATATTAGTTTTTTTAAGTGGTTTCTGTCATCATAACCATTAGGTATAATTTTTTTCCCTTAAATTAACTAAACAAATACATAAACAATAAATTTGTTGCAATACCCGCAAAAATATTTAGTACACAACAGAAATTATTTTTTTATAACATCGCCTTTTGTCAGGTGTCCATGAGGAATCCAAACCTCACTACCAACTAGTGTTGATCAGCTAGAGGCAAAGTTGAATTTGCACTTTAATGATTATTTTTATTTTCCTTTGAAAATACAACTAGATGGAAAAGAAAATGCAGGTACATCTCAATAAATTTTCCCA
This sequence comes from Poecilia formosa, assembly GCF_000485575.1. Taxonomy (NCBI): domain Eukaryota; kingdom Metazoa; phylum Chordata; class Actinopteri; order Cyprinodontiformes; family Poeciliidae; genus Poecilia; species Poecilia formosa. Next base: position 33,049 of record NW_006800207.1, on the reverse strand, counting down.
TCATCAAAAGATTTATTTCATTGAATCAATTCAAAAGTTAGTTATATTTTTATATATATCCATTACAGAGTGAGAAATATTAAGTACACTTTTTTTTATATATAATTAAAGTATACAACTAATACCACTCCCCAACCACCAAAAAAAGAGAGAAGTTTCTCAGGAATCAAGAAGCATTTTATGAGTCTTGTTATGTTAATAAAAATAAAAGATGACTAAATCAACATGGAGGATAAATATGACTTTCACTTAATAAACTGAAATAAGTTTATGTTTTAATGACATTCCTTTTTAATCAGATACACGCAAGTTTGTTCTGTTCACTTTTGAAAAAAAGTTTAGTTTTTTTTTCCTCGTTTCTCTAAAAGTAACCAGTAGGACAATGCTATAAATTTAGATTTTTCTGTACTGTGTACACCTACAGTATGTTTTTATTACTGATCAAATCTATACAGAAACTTGCATGTCAGCTGAAACAATTTGTAAAAAAAATCCCAAAACAAATCCCATTCACAAAACACAAATACAAGCCATTATCAAATGTTAACTCTTTATTTGAATAAGTAAAAAAAGGTGCAGGTAATCACAGGTGTCATGTTGTTCTCATTGTTGCATGAAACTGACTTTTTATGTTTTCCTAAAATATATTTACATGTGAAATGTCCTTGCTTCCAAACAGTCTAATCATTTTAGAGAAATGTACATAATCCGTGTCTAAACTGGTGATTAAACATTTATTAAAGTGCTTTTTATCGTCTTCTATCATTGCAGCACGAAACATCTTTACATAGCGATATACTGTACAGTTCTGCATGTGTGTTATCATTTCTCAGGCTACCTGCTTCAAAAGCTGCACATCTGTGCAGATGTATTGTATCACAGAGGTTGTACAAGTAGTTCAATTAGCTCATTATTATTATCATTATTATTTTTTTTACTTTAAAATACAATTGAAACTTGACATATACAAATAAATAGTAGTCATAGCCAGGGCTATTGCATGCAAACATCAGCAATTATGTTTCTTCAAGCAGTAATACATTTCATTACTGGTGGTGCATTTGAGCTGGGTGCAAAAGTATCTCTTAGTGTTTCCTCACACAACGTCTAACCAGTGTGTCTCTGCTGAACTCCATGAGTTTTTTTTTCTTTTCTGAAAGTCATGTTGATGCACACTATACAACGCTAATTGAAAAATGGTTGAAATATCTGACCCGTGTAATAAAATGAAAAAGGAAGAAAAGGATAAAAGTTAGAATATCCATATAAAACATTACTCCTTGTCCATTTCCACATATTGTGAATGGTTATCAGGGGACTTGCTGTGAGTTTTACTCAAATGGAGCTTGACCGCATGATTGCTCGCAAATGTCCGACAGCAGAGCTTACATTTAAACTTTGAGTCAATGTCTTCCTCTGACACCAGAGAGTCGGTGGCTCTGATGCTGAGGGCCTTCAGCATTTCTGGCTCCTCCACCTTTGTCTGGTGCTCTACCGGCATTTTGCACATGTCTTTGATTTGGAAACCCAGATGGGATTCTAGATGGGAAATGAACGTGGTTGGCGACCTAAACTGGGAAGCACAGTCATTGCAGTAGAAGACCGGATGGCCAGTGTCCATATTCTTCAGGAACTTGGTTCCTCCTGTTTTCCTCAGCTGGTACTTTACATTCGCCAGCCAGTGGCTGATGGTGGTCATCGACAACCCAGTGAACTTGGAGATGTGCATCCGTTCCTGAGGGCCAAGATCTGAGAGCAAGTACTTCCCCTCAGACGTTTGGAAGAGGCTGGAGGCAAACTGAGCTTGCAGGATGAGAAGATGGCGAGGATTCCAGTTCGACTGCCTGCCCTTACGTTTGTGGACGGAGTACACCTCAGCAGACACGTCCTCAAAGCGTCTGACGTCCGACTCCAACTTCATGGTCGGAATCCTTGACGGTAAGGATGGTTTTGGTGTTGTGGCTTTTGGAAGAACCTTAACCATGTCAGCAATGTCAGACAGAGCGTATTTCTGTGGCATTGGTGTAGAAGGCCCCAGCAGCAAGGTGCTCGCCTTGCTGTGCTTAGATTTTGTCAGATCTATTGGTTGGTCATCATTAGCCATGAGGAAAGTCTTATCAGGTCTGTTTCTTATAGGACTTCCGAGCATTAAAGGCGGCTTCTCGTTGCCTCGGTTAAACTCAGCAAAAATTGACTGGGCGTGTGCCGATAGTTTATCTGCTCTTGAGTTATTGGGTTTATTTGCTTTGCCCAGATGATTGTTCAGAACTGACTGTAAAGCACTAAGAGGGTTTATGCCAAGCATATCTGGCGTGTCACTGAGAGGCTCTGATGTAGTGCTGCGTCCGTTGCTGGCAGCGGGGCTCGGCGTCTTGCCTCTGTCAGAGAAATCTGGGCTCAACTTCCCTTTGATCGCTTCACTTCCTTCATTCATGCAGTCTGCATCGAGCTTTGAAGAGGAAGAGGAGTCATCCTGACAATCGCTGTCATCATTCTCCAGCAGATCAAACTTAATATTCTGACTTTCTTTACCATCGCTAATGCCAACCTTTTCTTTTTTGATGTCCACGTTTTGATGCAGTCCCTGGGGAAGCTCAACTCCCAAAGCGCTGTGGTACAGTTTCCCCTTTGGGGCAATCGGCCTCAGCTTGTGGTTAAATGTCTGCTTTAGCTGTGCAGGGGGAGACGCAGAGAGAGGGGTGTTTTTGATGATGCCAGAGAGCTGATAGGCAGCATGGATGCTCGGGTAGGCACTCCAGCTTGGTGTCCCTGTCTGAGCTTTATTGATAGCGGAGGCCACTGTATTGGCTAAAGATTTTAGGATGTCCCCTCCTCCACCTGACTCTTGTTCAAGGTCTTCCTCACGAAGATAGGGGTACTTAAAGACTCCATTGCTCTCTTTTTGATCCTCATTCTCCTGCTTGTCATCTTTTGTTTCAGTTTCTTCCATTTTGTCTGATGTTCCTTCCCCCTGGCTATCCTTCTCATTGCTTCTAGGGGAGAGGTTTTTCGGCGACACCTTTTCTCCTTCAGTGTCGCTGGCTGCAGGCTCAGCTACGCCCTGGATCTTCTCCACAGCCAGTGGGTCAAGTGCTAGCTGTTTGCCCTTTTTAGATGCAGAGTTTGTGACTTTGATGAAGTGCCCAGTGACCATCATGTGCGTGGTGAGCTGCTGAAGTGTGTCATGAGAGCTCCCACACTCCATACATTTGAGAATTTGAGACTTGCATGTCTCAAACTGCCATGTGTAGCTGGCTCCATTCTGATATCCATAGCGATTGTTGTTGGCGTTTGAAAGGGTGGCGGTCCGCTGTGCCTCAGAGTAGCCAGATGCACCAGTGGTGGAGTCTGGAGAGCAGGGCCTTGTGGCTTCAAACACCCGTTTCTTCGCTGGCGGCAGCAGTTTGGGTGTAATCACTGGAATTGGCTCTTTTAAAGGCACTTTTTGGTAATGCTTAGTTTTAATCATATGCACACTTAGATCCTGCAGCGAGTCAAAAGAATGGCCGCAAAACATGCATTTTAAAACTTTCTGTGCATCCTCCTTCCCTTCCATGTCTTGCAAATTTCGCTTTCTAGATTTAGAGGATGAGGCTGAGGAGTTGCTCTGCTTGCTGTGGTTATTATCTTGGTAGTGTCCGGTCTTGTTCATGTGGACAGTGAGCTCCACCAGTGTGTCATATGCAGCGCTGCAGTCCTTACAGCGGAAGCGGCTGGCTCCTGTGAACACTGAGCCACAAGGTTTGGTGGTTTGCCTATAAAGGTGAACGGAACTGAACAGGTTGGGCTTGGATGCGGGTTTCGGTGAAAGCGTCTGCTGCAAGGTCTTGGAGAGCGCGTCCTGGTGCCAGTCAAACTCACTCTTGCTACTCCCATTGGTGCTGTCGCAGTTGGCTTTGCTGGTATTTTTGCCCATTTTTAAGTCTACACCGATTCCCGTCCAGTAGGAATCTGATAGAAAGTTTGCATAGGCTGCTCTCATTTTCTCCAAACTGCTGCCTGACTCCTCTTTGTGTTTCGAACCACGACTTTCTTCATCCCTCTGGCTCTCTGGTGGCGAAGACGTTTTAAAGTCTGAGAGTCTGTCGCTGCTGTCGCTGAGACGAGACTCCAGCTCCAACTCCTGATTGGAAAGCACGCTAATGGGGGAGTTCTGGTTGCTGAAGGTGTTGGTACTCTTGTTGTCCAACTCTCTGTCCTCGCATGCCTTGGGGCTGGTCTTCTCTGAGCATTCTTCTTCGGTTTGAGCTTCAATCTCACCATCCTCTTCTGGAATGGACTCCTGGAGAGGAGCATCTTCATCTGGTTCGTACACTGAAAAAAAGAAAATGACAAAGAAAATGTGCATTAAAATATGTTTCCCTCACAACATCTAATTTATGCTTAGATTTTTAGTGTGTGCAACAGCGCCCTATTTAGCTTTGAGTCCTTGGTTTTACATTTGATCATTATACTGCTGAAAGACATGGTTGTGACTCCATGATGCCACGCATTGCAATTAGGTTCAGAAGGGCAATTGGAAGAAAACAGGCCCACAGCATCAGTAGTCTCTACTATACAAAAAAGTGGCGCTTTCCACATGTTCATCCTTTTCTTTGTCAGTTTCATTTTACTGACGTTACCATTATTTTCTTAAAGGAGCATAGATAAAAACAGGTCCTCATTCAATGAAAGTCATGGATTACTATCTAGCAGTTCCCAAACTCTTTGATTTGTTGATAAAAAGACTAAAGTTTTATTTATTCTGTTTTATTTAATTACTACTTATAGTAATTGTTAGTAAGATGCCAAGAATTTTTAGAAAATATGTTTTTTTTTTAAATATGGGACGGTTTTCATACAGAACAATGTACTCAAATAAAAATATTTTTCTGAAATATTCAGAAATATTCAGAATATGAAATATGTTGTTTCTAGACTTTTTACACATCTTTATCACTGGCGGCAGTAAGCGTAGAGGTTGCTGAACATTTAAACATTCTGTGGAGTATCATGTAAGTAGCCATTGAAGACATTATGACGTTAGATGCTTTGTGCTTGGGGAAGCTAGGAGAGCATAGCTTAACATAATGCTTTTACTAACAGACTGCTGCTGCTGTAACAGCACCATTTGATTCACGACCCGTCATTGACTTAATGCTGTGTCCAAGGGTTTCCTGGCCTCAAGTTGAGATGTTTACAACAATCATTGGCTACTGAGTGACAAAAGGAAATTGATTCTTCTGGGGCCTGTTAAGTGTTATTGCAAATGACCTATTCCACTGTGATTATGGATGCCTCAAAACTGCAATGGAAATGCGAGCCTTCTGTTCTGGGAAACATCTCATCCTCCCTGAAGCTACGTGTGAGGAATGGATTTACACGAGCCGAGTTATTCTAATGTTCAGCATCAGTCCAGAAATAACCTAATAGGCCTGCATGAACAAAAGGGGAAAAACAGTACTTCATGTTCTGCTACAAATACAAGATCTTAATATTTTGTTGACAGTGAAAATTTTAATATGTTGTTGATGCGGAAAAGCTTGTTGAGAAGCTGATTCAGTTATCAGAGAGCATTGTACAAAATTTCCGAAGATAACTGGCAATCTGTCACGTCATTATTTTTTCCCTGACAGTCTCATAAAAAGCAATTACTTCTTTCATTATTCATATGTTTGTTCCCCCAACTCTTGGAGCACAAACATTATTGCTTCAATTAACAGATAATTAAACAACAGAATTTCTAATTGACACATTTCCCATCATCCAATTAATGGAGGCTCTGACTCAGCACCGCAGGAATTTCCTGCAGCTGCAGCGTTGGCTTCATATGGATTAAAACAACATTTTTCTCTCATTACATGTTTGGATTATTTGAAATTTAGCCACTGATAGCCTCTGTCAATGATATATCCCTGATAACGCTACACCGCAGTTCTGTAAAAATGTATGCACTCCCTTAAAAATATCTTCTTTTTCCTTTTTGCTGTGCTTAAAAGATCATTAAATGAATTTTAAAATCACACCAATATACCTCCACTACACATAAAAAGCAGTCCAAACACCGGCAAATAAACAGTCAACAATTCCATTTATTAATGGAAAAACTATCTAAAAACAGAATCAGAAGCCTAATAAGATCAAGAATTTCCAATGAGTGTTTTACCTGGCTGTGGAAAAAGCATGTTACATTTGTTTGTAGAACTTTTAATTCAGGTAAACTGAAATATTTTCAAGCATGTTTAAGATCATATTAGAGCATCTAACCTGTATTTAAATGCTATACCTTTATAAATTTATGAAAATAGTGGATAATGATTCTCACTTTGGCTCATGAGTCCCAAAGCCTCAGGAATGGTTGTATAACTCTTTCTAATTGAAATGCAAATGACTTTGCTTTAATTTTTTGTTGAGTATCTTTAGTTTGTGTTGCTTTTGGAAATTAGTTAGTCTCCTTCAAGTTGTTAGCCAAGTGCTATTTAAAGAATTTCTTGATTCTACTGGTAACAAGGCTTTGGTGAAGGTAGGGAAGATGATTCAAGACAGTTTAGTTAATGACAGTAAATTCATGATTTAACAAAAGGGCAATTACATTTCCACCTACATCCCAGCTGGTCTGGGTGAGAAATTTAGCATTTGTCTGAAAATCTATTGCCAATTGTAAACATAATGTGAGCAAGATTACAAATACAAAATATAATACAAAAATATAATAGTAAAACTAGTCTAATGTTCTGCAACAACTAAGTTTTGACAACAAAAAAATAAAGTTTTTTTTTAAATAGCAGTGCATCTCTTAATGACATCTGCCAATAAATGCAGTTTGTCAGGACTGTCGCACATCTTTTTAGATACTTTCCACCTCATGGCCATGCAGGAAAAACGGGCATTTTAGGAGAGGCATGGCAGATGTGCTGGGTGTTAAATATGAATAGGACATAACAGCCCTGTCCAGGCACTTATGCATTTCATGTGGTTAATATTTCTCAGCTGAATAGAAGACTGTCCGCAGAGGGGATGGCTGCAGCCGAGCACTCAGGCGTCCCGCACCGGGCAGCCATGGAACGTCTCCATCACTCTGAAAATAAGACTTTTTTCCCCCTGTATCAATATTTCACAAGTGCCTCAAGAGAAACCCTGGAGATGAACTGGTTGCCGGCTAATGGATGAAGATGGAGATGGGATTCGGACTTTCAAAAACAAACATGGGCCAACTGAGGCCCAGTGAACGAGAGCGTGTAAGCGCACACACACGCACGCACACGCACACACACACACACACACACACACACACACACACACACACACACTCATAAGCATAGATGCTCTGTGACCTTGCTCAACTGCAAAGGGTTGTTTTGATTGGCTGGATGAGATCAGGGATGGAACCCAAAACACCCTTGATGCTAAGGGAGAGAGTTGTCAAGAGCACAGAGATATGTTTTATTTATAATCTTATATATAGTATTCACAGTGAAGGAGAACAGAAATGGCTGTGACAAGCTCCAGGTTGATGTCCTCCCTCTTCAAAGTTTGCCCTAAAAGTGAAAGACTGCTGGGAATGTTCACCAAAAGAGGGGAGGACATCCCGTACGCTGGTGGCTCTTTTCTTATGCCCATCTTCTGGATGAAAGACTTAGAAATACAGTACCTTGCAAAACTGTATAATACAAGTCTTTTTACATGCTGTAAAGTTAGAATTACCAATATGCTTGCATTTTATTGTTTTTTTGTGACATAAAAATTAAATGGAATGAAAATATTACGTGATTTTAGGGGGAAAAAATGCTTTGGAGAGAAACTGTGATTCATCTTAGGTCCCTGCTTTGACTAGGCCATTCTAACAAATTAAAAGTTTTGATCTACAACTTTCTGTTGTACATTCATGACTGGACTGTGCTCCTTTGTCTCTTGTGAAAAGTTTTATACAATCATTAACATGTTTTCTTCTAGGATTGTCCTGCATTTAACTACTTGACTCTGGTCTGCAACCCCATAGCATGATGCTGCCACTATTTGTTTTTCATGGTGTGGGTGATGTATTCAGAGTGATGTGGAGTGTTAGTTAGATGTGCAGTGTTTGATGATGTTTAGCAGTTTATGATTAATCAAATCAGAAACTGTATATTAGGTCTAAAATTATTCATACTCTTCCCAGATTTAGGCCAAAAGTAATCTTCCAATTTTACCAACTTTCGTCTTTTACTGGAAATAATGTTGACATTTTTGCAGAGGGAGGTAAATATTAGGGTTGTGGCAGAGAAAATGTGCAAAATTAATGGAAGGGTTTGACTGTTGTAACAAAAAATAGAGATAAAAAAAGATGCACAATTTGCTTCTTGTTCCCAATTACTCCTTTTTTGAAGATGTTTTAAACAAAGTCAGCATTTCTATTATTGAGTGATACCACATAAATATGGCAAACAAAAATTTAATAGAACACATTTTGTGATTTATATTTTCCTTGGAGGTGTGCAGTTTCAATCAGTACCTCTAGGAATCCACATTTACAGGCTCTGATCATTTACTGTACCAAATTTCATGCCAAAAAATTAAGCATAGGCATTTTGGAAAGGTATTGGTTGATAAAAGTCCAGAAAAACCTTCCAAATGTGTTGTTTTGGCACATTTTGGCACCATGTGTGCAATTACACATTTCTTTGTTCCTTGGTCTTCATGAAACTGTTCATTAATGTTCTTCAACAAATCTCTCATGTAAAACGCCTCACATAAAATGGCAGTTAGTTACATCACAGGTACAAGTTTGTAGTTGTAACAAAATGTGCAAATTGGAGGGCTGGGCATTTATTGTATTGTTTATCAGTTATCGTTTTAAGTTTCTCATCATGATAAGAGTTTTGATTCATCATCGTCACAATAAATTCTAATTAATAACATTTAAATCCCCCCAAAATGTTCTTATTGTCAGGATTGATAGTTTTACTATTTTTGTCAATAAAATAATTCATAAATATCAATAAATTTGAAAGTACAAATTTATTGTACTTTCACCAGTCACACTTCTTCATGTGACTGGTGCCTTAAAGAAGCATGTTACAAATGGGTGTCGTTTTCAAGCTTTATTTAAGTTTGTGGTTCAATAATTGCTGTAACACACAGTCACAGTCGTACATTTACCTAAAAAATCTTTGTATCATCATTTTTATCATTATCACAATGGTACCGCCACATATCATGATAGAACTTTAAGTCCATATTGCCCACCCCTAGCAAATATATTTGCAGAGGACTGTAAAAGCCAAAGTAAAGCAAATTAAAAGTGCAATATACAAAAGAAAGGTTTTCGTTTCCTGGCTAGTCACATGAACTTTTATTGATATTAATATGTATGTTTGTCCTATTCTTGGTATGTGAGAGTGGAATTGACAGAGATTAACAGCTGCCCTTCCTGCTGTCCTGTGCCTTTCTATCAGATGCCCTAAGCAGCAGACATCCAGAGGCACCAATTAACCTTCTGGAAGGGATTGCTCCGAGAAAGCCGCATGCCTGACTCTGCTTCCCGCTCTGTTTCTAACAGTGCTTTGCCAGCGTTTGATCTACTACGGCGCTGCAGCAAGTCCCAGTTGCACTGCTCAAAAACAAGAGAGCAGACTCAAAGACAGTGACAAAGATCACCAACCTAAGATCATTGCTGAATATAGCGAGGAAACAACCAATGAGGCTCACAAAGCAGCATTGATCAAAGAATTCATGCACAATCTGATAAAATAAAAGTCAACAGCCGGTATTTTTATATTTCTGCCAAAAATAAAGAGAAGGAAATGCCTGCTTTGAAAACAAAGCCAAGTAAGACAACTCCTCGCCTGACCGGCCATAGAAAACAAGAAGCTGGCATGCTTGCCTGAGATTTAGCATGTCATAAACTGCTGTAAAGCCTCCAATCTGTGTCACGACAAATTTATATCTTCAGACAGAGATATGCAAAGGTCAAAAAACCTGAAGTGTCGATCGTAAATCAGGCGGCTGAAGTGTTTATAACCTTTATCCGTTAGAACAGACTCTTGGCATGGAGAGGCCTGGATTTACAGAAGCAGCGGCCTGATTCTGGGCCAAAAGACTTTTTCTCTACATCCAGAGAGACCAGCTAGCCGCATAAAAATTACAGATTCATGACTGCATTTCCAACTGGACTGGTGCTAAAAGGCTTACATGACAACATATTTATACCTCAAGTGTAAAGCATTAGTATCTTCATAGAATACAATCTCCTATCCTTTCCAGTGAGAGTATTTGAAGGGTTTCTAGTGTACAGCTCCCTCGACACTTATTGGTACTCCACGGCAGAGATGCATACAAAGCTTCCAATAAATTTTGTAATCTTTAATTACAGAAACTAAAACTCACACTGAAAAAAAAAAGAAATAAAATGTGACCTTTGATTTGAGTACATTCATATGCATTGGGGATCTATTTTTCTATAAAAATCATCACCTATTGGCATTTCTATATTTAACACATTGACTCCCTTATCAATAGACCTGTTTTTATAATATTTCACAATATTGGAGCAAAATGGACAGATGGATCTTTGACTATTATTCTTTGTAAAATCTCTAATGGCTGCCAAGAGTTCTGGGTCCTACCCACTTCTCTTCAGCTCATGCCACAAGTGTTCTGCTGGACTTAGGTCTAGCCTTGGAAAGGCTATGAAGGAATGCCAAATCTGTGTCTGATAAAATATTTCTGTTAATCTGGCCATGTGGTTTGGATTATCAACCTACTGAAAGAAGTAAAATAGATCTATTCTCAGTTTTCAGACAGATGAAGGTGCTATTCACTCTACCAAGATTCCCACAGCCGTTGGTATAGAAACGAGCCACATTACAGTTCCTCTAACATGATTAATACTGAACGTTTTGCTTTCCATCAGGTTTACTCTGCGTTTTTTGTTCCTTTGAAGCCCAGTCATCATCCTACACTAAAAAAATTGAAATCCCAGTTGAATTTGGTAAACTATACATTTACATTTGTAATGGTAGGACACAAAAGGATTTTTCCCAGGATGCATCCCAAGCAACCATTTGGCAGCGATATAACATCTAATAGTTGTTATTAAGCAATGCTGTCGTTATCATTCTGCTCACTCTGTAGTGAGAAGATAAACTTATAATAATTTATTTTTTTAAAATAAACTTCTTAATATTGGCTCCGACTGTAAAATATGCTAGATTTTTCTACCCATTTCCTGATTTGTGAAGGTTAATCCTCAGAAACCTTATTTGTATGGTATGTTTTCTTGTGTTTTCCAATTTTAAGAGGCCATAAAAGAAATAGAGTCCAGACTGATCACTTTAACCCTCCTGTATTCTTAACACAGCCGTCCTCAGGAGAACGGACAGACAGGCTTTTCCTGTCAGACCGTCAGTTCCCGAAACCACACAGAAGAAAAACTCATAAAAGCACATGTGGGGTAAGCGTAAGAAACTTGTGGGGTCAAATAACCACATGTCTAAAGACCGCAGGAGGGTTAAGACAGTGGACTATGAACTTAAAAAAATATCCAATTACACTTATTTTCTTTGAATTGCATAAAGTGTTTTTGCATTATGCTGTTTGAAAACTAGTGAATAAATTGAAGATTGTTTCCCCAAAAATTTTAATTATGAAATTATGCTATTGCAATAAATGATGGATTTAAATTTAAGGTGTTTTTAAAAGTATAAACTAAATTAATACTTCAGTTGCATTTCCTTTTCAAATCAAATTTAACCAACGGTTGAATCTTTCTAACATTTTCAGCTTGTGTGATTCTATTTTAAGGCTTTTTACACATCTTTAGCAGGCCTGTCAATAAGTACGAATGACAGCTGTGAAAGAGCGGTTCCAACGTCAGGAGAAACTTTTGTAATGGTGAGAACATCAACATGCAGCCACTGGAAGGTCAACATTTCCTTCATTAATCTGACAAGCCTCAGAGAGTTAGCACAGTGACGAGCGTGGCTAACGGACAGCTACAATCCCCATCGCAGGACTCCGTAAGCATCCGAGGTAACACTATCTTCAGAGAAGATTGGGTAATTCATAGGTGCCGGTGACAGGTCTGCACGTCTGTGCCACTTTCCCCACCGCTCTCCGCTTGTCTCAAGCTACAGTTTTTGCTGCTCGCAAATCAATATCTCTTTTTACTTCTCATTGATTGCCTAGCGGTGGGACCAACCTAAGCAGGACTGTTATGACATTTCTAGATTTCCCCCTGTCCTTGGAACAATCAATTACACGAGCATGGCAATCAAAACCTCTTTGCAAAATGAACCTGCTCCATGACATTTTCATCTCCCGGATTTATGCCATGAGAGAGGGAGAAAAAAAGGAAAAGGAAGAAAAAGAGGGGAGAGAGAGAAAAGGAGGCCTGCTGGATGGGCAGAACACACACTAACAACACAGGTCAGTCTCCAGGCTGTCTCAGAAAATCTGAGATTGTGTTTCTTCTTTCTCGTGTAAATTATAGAGCCAGCTAATTGTGCCTGTACGTTCTGAAACTCTTAGTCACAGTGCTCATCTGCCGTTATAAATAGGTGTGAAATGTCAGTCAAAAAGTACTCAGTGTGCAAAAAATAATTCCCAACAAACTTTTCCGCGCTTGCAACACTGAAAACAGGATGGCATGCTTCCCAAAAAATAAAAGACCCAAACAACAAAAAAACAATCAAGTCACCCTGATGTGATTTCTTCCGTGAGCTATCATTAGGATGAGGATCACATGCCACCAGGTTTAAATATTTGACAGTGATATCTGACTAACTCTGCAAGAACCGTGTGTCACGATCAAATGCATGCATTGTCAGACATCCAGATGTTTGCCTTGATGACATGTCTGAAGTTAAGTCTGAACCGAATCACATGAGAAATGGTGAAGACCTAATTTGGAGCCCCGGAGCCATCTTTAAGGATCTACAAACACCTCTCTGGATTGTTCCCTGTCAGGCAGAAGGCACTCTGAGCCCAAGGACACTGTGGTGTGTCAACAGAACCATCAAACTCAGAATGCACCCTTTGACAAAAATTGTTCGGGGGTTAATTGATATCACAAAGAGAGAGAGTTTTCGACTTGCTTTTAAACAGGAGTGTGTCATAAGATCTCACGAGTATTATTTTCTAACACATAAACCTCAGTACGGAGCAGACAAACTGTAACTGAGTCTACCTCTTGTTGTATTCTAACAGCACACTAGTATGTATTCTGGGAAAAAAATAAAAAAACAAAAAGAAGGATTAGATAATATGAAGTGGGTTTAAAAGCAGCCACGAGCATCCAGAAAGTGGTTTTGTTGGATCTTTTTAAAGCTCTGAGTACAAAACCACGAGATGGAAACAACTCTCTCAGTTAATTTTTGTATGCATGAAGGAGATGTTACTTAAAGCGCATTACGTACTTCACTAAACACAAGCTATTCATGCAGATAAATGCCTCGCTTTCACCCACCCTCAACTTTAATATTTAATAGACTAATATAATCAAATGAAAAGTTGCAGCTTGGAGAAAAAAAAAACAGAAAAAGAAATGGACAACTTGAGGACAGATTGTGAACACAACAAATGGCACAATGTGCTCAGATGGACCCCGAGCCAGATTAATAAGATAGGATCGCAAATATGACACCATATCCTGCCATCTGGCTGTTCATTTGGGCAAAAATGATCACAATAATTATGGCAATTAATCAAAAGTGTTTTCACAACCAGCACTCTGTTAACTAAAAACACGGAGAACCCTGGAATACACAATTAACACATTAACATTAGGCGTGCTTACTTTCAGTTACTGTGGAGCATTTTTCTGTTTGTTTCTAAAAGCCTGCTTGTGTATCCTGGACGGGAGCTAACGGTGGCATTAAGTGAGCCACACCAGGCTGCAGCACCTCCACTCCAGGAGCTCCTTCACTCCGTGATGTCAGCGAGCGACGCTGCTCCTTTTGATGCCTGCTAGAAGCTTCTGCACCCATCAGTCGGCCCCTCAGTCTAATTGGAAGTGAGCGGTGGGAGAGCACGGCGATCTGCACTCCAGCACCTAAGTCATCATTTTAAACTTGCCACTGCTGGCACACAATGCATACTGCTACCTGGTGTAGCCCTGCAACAAAAAGAGTCTTTTCAGTGGAGAAAGAGAAAAATATGTCCAACAGTCCCACCCAGTGAAATAGACTAGTTTCATCGTTTGATTGGACTAATGAGAGGAAAGTCTTTAGCTACATGTGTCTAAATCTGCAGTTAGAGTTACTTTGAACTTTTGAAAATAAATTCTAGTCAAACTGTGCCATCTCGATTTTGTATAAAATACAATGTATCAATGTGAGACAATTCAAAGTCACTTTGACAACAAGCAAGGGTTTAAAATGTATGTTGAATAATCTGAACATAAGGACTTGTAAGGCTATGAAGTTGTGCAACTACAATAAATAACATCTAAGGGCAGGAGTCTGTCTGAAGTAATTTCTGGTTTGATCGCGTATCATTCTCTTCCTCAAACCAGGGTTTACACAGAATAAGTTAAAAGGTGAAAATGCTTCTTTTTTTATGTAGTAAATGAGAGAAAGATGGAAAAAAATATAGTCATATGGGTATAAAAAGGGAATATAAATGGACGAAGGCGGAAAAATTAAAACTAAAAAATTCTTTGTCTTTGTTTTCACAAATAAACTGGATTTTGTTAACGCGTGGGAACAGTAATAACGGCTCGTTTGAAGTAAATTGTGATGTAATGTAATAAGATCTCTTCATAAAGCTTGTTTCTTCTTCAGGAAAAATTACAATTAATTTCAATTACACACGGGATTCAAGGATTTTTCAAATTATTAATCACCATGGTTTATCAAAAGTACCACTACTGAAGCCTTCAAAGCATAAATTATGACTCCAAATTATTTTTATACAATAACCCTGCTAGCATGGTACAGCAATAAACACAACTGAGTCCATCAGAAGAGGATAACAACATCCTTACGCAAACCAAAATAACCAATTTAGCACTTCCCATATAAAATGTTTCCTTACCATGTTATTTAACATATTTCTGCTTAGTGCATAATTGTTCAGGTTTGATCAGACTGAGTTCTTTACATTTTGGGAAGATCTGGAAAAGAGAAAAAAAAAACAAAAAAAACAAAAAACAACTCCAAAAATCCTTTACTGGCGATGCTAATGAAATGTCAACAAACACACACAACAAAACTGAAATATATTTTTTTCACACTGAAAATGATTAACCTGTAAACATTTTGTTTTGGTCTGACTAGTGAGTGTTTCAGTTTTTACTTATCATTAGCCAGCTCCAGTTAGCTGCGATTAGACATACAGTTAGCTTCCATTAGCAACCAGTTTTGTACATCAGTATATTATTATGGTGCTTATTTTACATTTAGACCAAGTAGAATTGGTCTGTCAATGTTGACTGTTTCTATTAGGACTCCAAAATTATCCTAGAAACAACTTAAAAGTAGTGAGTTTTGTTGAAGCTAATGTTGCCTGACAAAGTCATGCTAACCGCAAAAGGATAGAGCTTTTTGAGGTACATATCACAAGATCTCAGTGCACCTCTTATATTTGGTCATGTGTGGCATAGTTTAAGACTGAGGCTCATATTCAATTTCCGTTCAGTTTTCAAAAAAAGGGTCTCTAAGCACCACAATGAAAACTTCACACTATTCACAGAGGCACATGTCTTCAGATCCACTAACAATCTGCATAAAATGGCAGCAACATGGTTGTTTTTGCCATTCTTTCTAGTCAATAATTTAAATTAGCGACTGCTGAATGAGCTGTGTATGAAGTTCTGTATGAGC
Source organism: Poecilia formosa (assembly GCF_000485575.1). NCBI lineage: Eukaryota > Metazoa > Chordata > Actinopteri > Cyprinodontiformes > Poeciliidae > Poecilia > Poecilia formosa. The sequence continues at coordinate 17,270 of NW_006800207.1, read as the reverse complement.
AGTAATAAATATAACATGAACACAGCCTGTCCGTCTCCTTTTTGTCCCATTTTTCCAGCATGTAGAGATTTTTCTAAACAATCTGATGAATGCGTAGGAGAGTGTAACATCAGTGGAGGAGTTTATGGATGATCCTGAGGATAAAGTTCCAGCTGGAGAAGCAGGAGCAGGACAGCGCCGGCTGCAGTGCATCTTCCACCGTAGCGGGAGGGGAGCAGTGGCGCGCCGCTCTGTCACTCGCTTTCTGAAGAGCCTGTGACACGGCTCTCCACGAGCGACATGATGAGGTCTGATGGTTCCTTTCTGCAGAATAGCAGTTTACCCCTCGTTCACCCTTATCAGAGAGTGAACCCATCATCTCGCTGCACGCCACTCAGGAGCGCCTCGCATATTGGAGCTGACCAGTCGAGCAAACAGGGCGGTACTAATAAAAGACCATCTTGCTTCGGTTCAAATTTCCCTGATTGAATGTCAGTCAGGAATGTTTGCGTGACAGCGGGGTAGAAAGTGGGCCATCATTTAAAGGAACACCGCCATGAACACATGATGCCTTTGTTCTCTGTTTATGAGTGAAAGGTATGATGGCCTGCAGCCACCTAGCATGCTGTTTGTTTTCCATGCAAACTAAATAAAGCGCTTCTCAGTTTCTACTTAAACATTTCTGGATCAGAGCTACACCATTCTGATTAACTGCCTTCAAATGTTTATTTCCTTGTTTGCGCTTTCATTACTTCATTATAAAGTACCGAATGAAGCAGCCCGCCTCCTTGGCTTTCTGCTGTGTTGCATTCAGTTTCCCCCTGAGAGCTGTGGATGTATATACAGTGCTCACAGGCCCTGCATCATAAACTTTGCATGAACCCTAAACGCAGGCCCTCCCAAACAACATGGGCCCTCCATCAAGGTCAAGCCCTGATAAATCTGATAGTGCAGCTGGAGGAGAATGTGTGTATTCTATTAGAACAATCTGCATTTCACTAACTCTTCCCACCCGCTTCATTCTGGTCCGAATCTTTCATTACGTTCTGGACGGACTCCACCAGAAGCTTTTCTCTAACATGCAGCTTCAGTAAAAAGATGCATTTTATTTTGTGTTTTTTTTTTTTTTTACATTTCAAGTTCATTATACAAGATTGCTACTTTTTCCTTTCATTAAAAACAATGAAGCTACAGAGTGAGAGTTTGCAGCTGAAGCGTGGTACTGTCAGTTTCTAGAGGGTGGCAGTGGTGGTGGGGGGGGGGACCAAAGGCTGCTTCATGGCAAACATAAAGGGAGAGAAAGCGAGCCAGCCCAACCTGGAGCTCAGCGGGACGAGAAAACAAGCAGCAGCCAGAGAGGCAGAAAAGCTTCAAAACAGCCACTTCCCTCCCTTATTCACATTCATTTTAATGGCAAATTTGTTGTCAAGTGTCCTCCGTGAAATGATTAGGGCCCACTGTTTTTGTGAAAAGTGCAAACTTCTGGATTTGCCTGCCGCGCCTTGTCACATTGACAGGCTACTCGGAGAACAATGGCTGCCCAAACAGTGAAATGTGTTGGCACCCAATAGTTGAAAGTTTCCCCTCAAAAACGGGCCTGCCGCTGTTTGTGGTTATTCCGCCGCGTTGATATCTCGATGTTGATTAGAATGAAAAAAGCAGCCAGTGAATTGGGCTCCCCAGAGCCGGCACATAAAGCACCGCGAGAGATTGACAGTCGCTCCATTGAGCCAATTATTTGTGTTCATGAGACCTTTTTCTATTAAAACTGGTTAAAGACTCCAGTCATTGTTGGGGTGTCTGAATTAAGCTGCTGGTGGAGTTTACGGAAAACCAACAGCAGTTAATGGGAGCGCTGCCTACTTAACGGCGCTTTTACTACATGAACTAATCACAGCTATAATAATGTTTCCATTACGTGTTAAAGTTGAGCACAGTGCTTTTTAGAATAAAATGCGTAAAAGGCAAATTATCCTCAAGTCTACAATAAAGGAAATGCAATAAAACCAGATCAGGAGGGCCATATGTGTAGCATTAATGTAACACTGCAAACATACCAAAGCTGGTCAAATGTTGCTGATGGAGAGAGGAAATATTTTCCACCTCTCACTATATCGTCATTTAGTCCGCAAGTCGACGGCGTGACATTTCTGAGGTGTTCGGCTTTAATGGAGGAGGAGCAGGCTGTGGAGCCCTTTTATTCATTGCATGGGAAAAAGTGGTTAATTTATTGAAAAGAAGGTAGGCGGACGAAGCAGCCGAACAGAACTGATACCCCGTGTGGCTGTAGGTTGTGCACCGAGAGGGAGGAGACAGGAGAGCAAGAGGAGGGAGGAATGGGGGAGTGGAGTGGGGGAGAAGGAGGCCGAGGAAGGCGGAGACCAGAGCGACAGAGGAACGGCTAATGGAAATGAGTGACAGGCTTTCAGAATGATTTACAACGGGTGGCGCTGCGGCAGAGTCGGCGCTTGATGGATGATCCTGAAAGACGGAGACGAACCATAAATCATGTCTTTGAATCATTGACAGAGATAAAGGAGGGGGAGAAAAAGCAATGGCATTGACGTTCATTCTTCCAATAATGTACATTGACGAGTTACACTACGGAGCCTTAATTAAAAAGTGAACACGGGTCTTCTCCCTCTCTCGACTCCCCTCTTCTCCTCCTCTTGCCTCCCCCCTGTGCCTCCATCCCTCTCTTCTTTCTATTGCGATATCAATGGTAATTAAAGATGCAGCATCCCCGGCCCGTGTCCCACAGCCACTTCCTCCAGCTTCCAACAGCAGCCAGATTAGATAAGTGCCTTGCTAAAAGATAATGTCACCCCTCAACAATATCAGGATGAGTCCGGCTCATTTGTTTCTACATCTGTACGGCCAAAAGTCTGAGATGAGAAAGAGACAGGACATAAAAGAAGGAATAAATAAAGATACAAAAAAATACTCACACACTGGTAATGTTTAGTAGAGATTGTAACTGACTGACTTTATGCCTGACCAGTGAACTCAGTATCAGTAAGGTAACTTTCTATATCTGCACAGTCACAAGTCTAAGAAACTCAAATATGCCGTGTTATTATTACTTCACTTATAACAAGACATTGTTCCAATCTTATACATTGAACTAATACATTTTCATCAATATTAAGTAATTATTGACTTAAAACAAGCTCATGTGTCTTGCTAAAAAGTGACTTGTACATTAATTTTGTCTTAAGTCAAGTGTATTAAGATCTAGAAACTAGACTAGACATATTTGGTACAATTGCGTGTTTTTACATTTAGGGACTACTGAGGTGTGTTGACCCTCGATGTGGAAGCTATAAATACTGTAAAATGTCTCTAAGTTACAGTATCTGTGATGGATATTCTACACCTTATCTGTTGCAAATTGAGGATGAAAAAGCAGCTCATATACAGCGAACCCCTGGTTTTTGTGAGGGTTAAAATCTGTGAATAACTGAGATCACGCATATAACACAAACAATAATATTCACAGTCTTCCTGATTTCTACCTTTGGAGGTACAGCCAATAAACGGTGCTCTTGTATTGGATGCTTTGCAAAAGTAACAGGTATTTCAGCTTCCCAAGGTGTACTTTCTTTTGAATATATTAGATATATGTAATGGAAAATATTCTGGAATATTCTAGAGTTGCGTTCCGCAGAAAAAATCCGCAAATAGTAAAGCCCCCATAGTCGGGATCCACTGTATTCTTCAGTAGGGATGCACCAAAAAATAAACAGGTGACTTGAGTTGGTCGACTTTATGCCAGATTTTACTTGATCACTGATTGGCTGGCCAGAAACTAAATATGTAATCTTGTTTTTTTGAACTAGTGTACATACAGCTTGCAGTGCTAAATGAGCTAATCATGCTAAATACTAATGTAAGACTGTTTTAGGCTAACCATTGGAATTAGGAGATGTTTGCAATCTTCTAGGAACAAAGATAGCTAACTCAGCAACTAATACAGGAATTGATAATTAGCATTAGCAATGCTAACTGTGCTAAAAACTAATAAACTTGTTAACTCTGGGATTTTTGACAATGTCATATTAGTGGAATGTCGTTGTACTGCAGAGCTTTGTAACATCTACCTCTCTCTCTCACAAACAGTGTGATGTAGCTATCAACCTGAACAAAAAAGTTTTTTAAGCATGGAGCTTCTGGAAGCTCTGTAATAGTTACAATAAACTAATGAATTGTTTAAAAATCTAAAATGAAACAGTGATGAAAGAGAATTAATGGTTCTTAAAAAAATCATTATCTTTAGATGTAGAAACATCTTTTACAGTATCTTTAGAAGGTGTAAAGATGCTGGCTTAATATACAAACAGCTCTGGTTTTTGTAGACTTTCAATGATTCAGAAAGACAGCTCTGTAACTTTAGACTGCTTTTGAAAAATTGTTATTAAGAATAAATATTTCAGTATTAAAACTGTTGAATGTGTTTCATGGAAATTAACACCCCCACCTTTTAAATGTATCCATGAACCACATAAAATACTTTGTTGACAAAACATAAATTGGAACCGGCTGAACCTGAATCAGCAGGTCAGAACTTCACAATCAGCATCTTTGATCGGTGGATTTCTACTCTTTAGTTTTACTTTGCGAGGACATTTAAGCAAATAGAGACTTTTTTAATCTGTTTTCCCAACATCTCTTTCTCAGGAACCGTGGTGCTGCTCTGCCTTTAGTGCAGATGGCACTTTGATAAGCAGGAGGAGCCCTTCAGGAAGCGGAGAGGCTGAATGAGTGGCATTCCACATCAGCTGAGCTCCCTTAAAGTGCACACAATAGAGCAATGAGGTGAGAGTAATCCTAAACATCTGTCTTGTGTGTTCTACACGCACAGGCTGTTTGTTCAAGTTCAAGGATAGACATTAGCAAGATCAAGGGGTGTGGGGGGTATTCAGAGAGGAGGATGTATCAATTCATGCACTAGTTCTCCAAAGGGATTAAACAGGGTCTCTGCAGTCTGTCCCTCTCTCTGCTCAGGCAAACAGAATGAAGAGGGCTGCCCTACTAATGCAAATATCCCCTTTCGTGACATTACAAATGAATACTTAGATCTGTCTATTTGATTGGTTTAAACAAACCGGAGGTCTGTGCAGAAAAAAAGCTGCAGTTTGCCGTTCTGCGACACAGAGCTGAAATGGGAGCTGAACACTTGGTGGTGGTCGCTGAACGCCGAAAGACCGATGGCGGTAACCCTGGTCCTGCAAAAACCCACCCTGCCCGGTCTGCATGTTTCTGAATGATTCATGCTGCCGCTCAAACACAAAAGCTAGCACACGATTCCAGTGCCATTTTCATCTGAAGGCTTGAAATTGTTCATATCATGTCTGATCGCATCCTTGCATCAAAAAACCGCTTGATGGACAAGGGAAATAATTACTTGTCATTCACATGTCTGGGCTTTCTCTTCTCGCCTCTTTTGTTGTTGTTAAACATGTTTCTCTGTTAAACACTTTTCCTTTGCACCCTCCCCCCTTCCCGTTCCAAACTCCAAAACAACCTCGACTCAAACTTTAAAGTTGAGATGAGAAAGTGAATTTTTGCTAAATCCTCACACCTACGTTTGTGAGAACTGACTCCTCGGCTGAATGAATCAAATGCTCGGAGCATAATGAACTTCTTGGAGTCTCTGTCATTAGCGGACAATAGCTCCAGCTGATCTTAAATGGTCTTAAAAGATGATCCATAAAGTAATGAAGCCAGCTCTGCTGCTGGCCTGACGCCCGAAACGGGACATAATCAAAGCCGCAGGGGACACGCCGGAGCTACTGTTACTGCTCAACATCCCTCCACTTCCCCACTGAATGCTCTTTGAAGGGTAAAATCTGCTTGTCATTATGCTGTAGATTGTGAATATTCAAAATTCACTGCGTGCGTTTCAAGGCTGTCAGCCGGGAGCACAGAGCGCCTTCAAACCCTGCTGGGTCTTCTGTAAGAGCAGCTTGTAGTGTCCAAGGCCCACCCTCCTCCTGACTCTTCTGCCCGGACCACCCTGCTCGCTGCGTTGCACTCCATGACAGGACGATGCGGCTCAGTCCTTGGACCCATCGCATTGTTTTTCTTGGACCATGGTGAAAGCAAATAGCAGCTAAAGGGCCCCTGCGCTCGGAGTAAAAAACCAAAAACCCATGCGGTCGTTCATCAAAGCCAAGACAAGTCGCTACTCCCCCATCAAACCCTCCCCATTTCCCCCCCGGGGGCACAGCTATCTCCAGCCTCCCCCACTCTGGGTTTTAACTAGGACTCCAAATAATTCCAGAAATGACAAATGATACTTATATCTCTGTGCCTGTGCCGAATCAATAAGCATGCAGAACAACTATCCATCTTGAGAGGTATCGACGTACGCGGCCCCAACGTCGGCGGAGAAGCACTTGGTGGCTTTATTCGGGGGGCTGCGATGGGCGGAAAAAAACAACACAAAAAACCCAGCACTCTCTCCCACAAGTGGTAGCAATCCAAAATCTATTACCAGGAAGTGCAGCATGTGGAGAGATTTTTCCTAAGAACAAAGATCGCTGGGAAGAGAAAGAGGACCGATCATTTGTGAACTGGGACGGGGCTTATTTTGACAGAAGCACCTGCACATGTTTACATGGCAGTTGTGTGCCGGTGTGAGCTGATGGGTGGCGATACGGCCTCTCCCCCCAGCCCCCCAGCTGGATCGGAGCAGCTGACAGATAGCACTTCAGAGCAGCTTTAGCTGCAGCTCCCCTTGAGGGGTGTGATTGATGACTTGCGCTGCCACCTAGATCCATTTTCCCCTCCAATCTGACTCCTCACAGGTAGCGCACAGTCCTCCCTCCTTCTCCTCCTCTCCCTTTCTCTCTCATCTCCTCTAAAAATTTGAGAGGACTCATTTTCACAGAAGGAGTTTACCAACAGAGCGACTTCAAAACATCTCCTTTGGACAAATTAAAAACAGAATCGTACAGAGGAAATAATTGGGGATAAATGCCTTGCACAGCCGTTTTGATCCTGAACATTAGAGATCAGAAAAGTATAAGAAGGGGAAAAAAAAAAAAAAACAGTTCGATGTTTGCAGGCATAATGTCATTAGCAAGGAGAATGTTAAGACCCAAGACCCCTGCAGGTCTGAAGGCATTTAAGAACAGTTAGCTAAGCCATCTGGTAGACAATTACACAGGAACAAACACACCGCCTCAGCAAATAAAGCTCAGCTCATCAATCACCAGAATGGCCAGAACTTGGCCTGTTATTCCCTCTGATTTAATAACCCGGTGAACTACAGTCTTATCCAGTCAACTGAAGAGCATCCATACATTCACCAAAAAGCTCACAACTACAATGTCCTGCCAAAGTATTCATACCCATTCAACGTTTTCATGTTTTTATGACATTAAAACCACAAACATAGTTTTTTTTTTTTTTTTTCCAGATGTGTGATAGACTAACACAAAACAAGATTAATGGATTCAGATTTTTTTTTACAAAACAAAAAATGAAAAGTGTATATTGCTTTTGTATTCAGCCCCATTCACTCTAAAGCCATTCTACTGATTAGACCTGAAGAAACAACGTGGAAAATATTCTGGTATGGTGGTGGCAGCATCATGCTGTGGGGATGCTTTTCTTCAGCAAAAACATGGATGGTAGTAAAAGTTCATGGGAAGACAGATGAAGCAAAATACAGTGGGGCCACATTATTTGCCATATTATTTGTAGGAGTTAGGGACAATTGCTACCGGCAAACAGCTAAAATTCGCTTCTGGATTGACTGCTTTGCTAAAGACGTCCAATAGCTTTGCACCTACGTATTTCAACTTTGCAAACTGCATTTTTTTTCAAATATTTTGGATATTTTCTAGGATAAAGCAAGTTTTCCGCTAATAACGGAGGGTTACGTGAATCTACAAAGGCTGAAGCGGGAATATGCAGGTTTCCTCTATTCAGGGTAATTTTGTACAGAATATAGGCTGTAAAAAACTAAGGACACTCAGCAGGACAACAACCCTGGACATACACCCAAAGCTACAGTGTAACGGTTAAGAATAAGACATAAATCTTTATTTGTAGATGTCCAAAGTTGACATAATCCAAAAGCGCTCCAGCTGTGATTTAAAAAAAAAATCAGTTCTACAACTTATTTTATACTTTCAATTTTTCTTTTTTTTTCTTTAAGAAATCAATGTTCTTCCAATACTTTCTGTTGTTCTTCTGCACACGTTTCTAATTAAATACTATGAAGGATGAAGGATGCAGTGAGAAATAAAAAATACAAAAATCAAACAATTTTGCAAAGCAATCTGTGTAACAATGAATGCTTTTATTTTTGTCTATGTTAACCTTAAATAGAGTGGAAAAAAACTTGATTTTATGCAAGTACAAACCAAAGAAGGTTAAAAGTAAAAACATTAAAAGCCATCACCGTTTCCACATTCAAGTAGTTTACTTAATTAACATTTGCCCTGTGATTTTAATTGCAATCATACTTCCCCATGGGAGCTGGATGTGGATTGTCTAGTAATTGCAGATGTTTATATATGAGATGGTGACCCGGTGTCAAGCCTATTCCTGACAACCACGGAACCAGACGAGGGGACTCACCGTCACCAAGTGAACACTTAGATTTTATTTTGTCAAGTTTATGAAGAACCTCTAAGCTGAAAACTAAACTAGCAGCACAGAATCACAGGCTGAGAATGAAAACAAAACCATAAATATGGAAGGGCTGCAATTCACTCAGATGCAGGTCAGCCTTTGTCAGCTCCGGTTGAGAAAAAGAACATGTTCATGCAGTGTTTGTGGGTTGTGGCCTGGGCGGCCTGTGTGGAAGAAAAGAAGTAGGCCACCGCTGCGGTCTCCGATTCTCCTCAGTACACGCGTCACCTGCCAGCTCATGTGGCCCAGCGGAGATGTGAGCAGGTCTGGCAAGAACCAAATGTTTTCATTTACCTCGGGGGCATCCGTGCTCTCCTTTAGCAGGAGACGGCAGGCTAACATGTCGAGATACCAGTCCAGTCTTTGCCTCCGAGAGAGGTTGGGTTCAGGAAGCATCAAGTTTTGACTGAAAGGAGGGAAGGCTGCCCCAACCTCTGTGGCGAATGCGCCGCACAAAATTTGACCAAACCATGTCAACATCAGGGCGTGTGAGAATGCACAAAACCAGAAGGCAAAGGATCAACTTTGTTTCATGGCACATTCCAACACCTTAGAACTTGAAAATGTGCTTCATTACACCTCTCTGCTCGGGTTTGATCCGCGCTCATGTTGCTTGATGGCTCCACGGTCTACTGGGCAGCAGGGGGTGGTGGTGTTTCTCTGGCTAACCCTCAACACGTCTATTTCTAGCCCAGGACTTGCTGACAGCACGTTTAACTTTGTGATCCGCGCATGAGAGACAGCTAACGGTTACTGACAGCTTAAACGCACCATCTCCCTACACAATACCTTATTGACACGTTCTACCTCTCTTTCAGATAAAAAAAGAGAAAGAGAAAACAGAGATGGTGGGTACAAAAATATCATAAGGAGAAGGCTGACTTCCAGCCAGCTTGTGGAAACCAGTAGCTCCGTAGGGGAGGCTCTGGGCAGGGTGGGGCTGTCTATAGAAGCCTGATTTATGATCTACTCCGCTTTGCATGTGTGTTCACAGGTTTCTGAAAGTTACTCTCAATTAGAGCAGCAGGGGTTAGGAGTATGTTTTGCAGAGGATAAGTTAAAGCTTGACACATTTATTTCTGCCTGGTGCAGCTGAGGAGCCGGTGACAGCCTTATCAAAAGTCGTTTTCTTTGATCACCCAGCTCCAAATGTAGGAACTGGTAACCGTCCCTGACAAGTGAAGAGAAAAATCTAAAGGAGCACAAAATGTTTATAAAGCCCAACCTTAAAGGGATAGTTCAGGATTTTTGAAGGGAGGTTCTATTATAAGATTGCACGCAGTTAATGTAACAGTAGATGATAACTTTCTTAGGATCTTCATTTGATATAAATCTAGATTAGTTGGAGCCAAAGCAGATTTCTGCTGTCCTTAAACAACTCAAATCTAACATAATTAATGTGTGTGATCATTTAAACCACTTTCATGTGTTTCAGCAGTTATTCACAAAGAAGTTTATTAAATATTTAAAAGGCAAAAGGAGGTAGGAGAGGTGTCACCAATAATTATTTAACCATTTCCAAATAATTAGTAAATAAGCTAGCTATTAGCTGTCCAAAAAGCAATTAAAAGCTGCTGATCTGACAGGAATTGCATTATGGAAGAGGCAAAAGTAATAAAAAAATATCTAAACATATATATTCCGCAAATTTTGCTATCACTTTTTTGTGTCTGTTTTTAGTTGTTTAGATCACTTGTATAAGTTGTATAAGTTTGTTTTTTATTTTATTGCCGACATATATTTCAACAAGTCAAAATAAAATATGCATTACTGACAAAAGGAAGAGGAAAAATGGATAACTATGTAAAAATTAAAACAACTCTTTTTCTTTTTCTTTTTACTTTTCTAGAAGATAATTACCCTGGTCGGAAGAATATGTTCCGTTTTCAGTATGTGTTTCACACAGGAAGATCATTGATGGGACGCCGCCTCTAACCTCTGTTTCCCGTCTAAATCATATTCAGTTTTTGTGTAAATTACCTTCCAGTGCAAACTAGTTGATGGGGTGTGAGGATATTTTCAGCTAATGAAAACATGGACAAAACTGGGTTTAGGAGAAATATTTTTGTGGAAACCCAAAATTGGTATTCACAAGCAGAGTGAAGGTTTCAGAAATCTCAAACAGTTTCTATCTCCTTTGATTTAATCAGTCCATATGTTGGTTTTTCATTTCAGTCTAATGTGAGACAAAATAACTGCACAAAAACTTTCATTAGTGTTAATAGAAACAATCTATTTTTAAATTTAGATCTAAAGATGTTCAAATGTAGCTCTGTCTCTTTTAAAAATCTGAAATATCCAATAGGAAGTGGAGATAGGAAGCTATGAAAATGAACCTAACGTTAGCGTTAGTAATAGCTAATGTTTAGCTACCATTAATGTTCACTTTCTTTTGCTTCTACATCATAATTTTAAAATTTTACAGTCTACTCAAAGTCCTTTAATCCAACCTCAACAACAGAAAGTTTGAGTAGCTTTGAAACCATACATTTTTGATAACTGGATCATGGCTAGCTTAAACTGCTATCTAATGTATATTTTTGCACATTTTTAACATAATTTCACTCCAAAAATCTTGAACTGTCCCTTTAAAGAATTAAAAGCAAGTGAAGAACAAAATGTCATCACTTAGAATGACAACAAGAAGCTGACAAAAGAAGCCCCAATCACATTTGTAAATTTAAATTAGCTCAGAAATAATTCACGGAAAGAGTAAGCAGGGATCTGCATCAAGCCGAAATCAGAGGAACGTCCTAATGAATTCCTCAGGACACAATCCCTAATTACGAGGGAAAATGCCACGTCCCTTCACAGTTCGTGGGGTAAATCTTATTTTTGAGACGTTTAATGACTGATCCAGCCAGCGAGACGGCAGAACAAAGCGCCGTGGCGAGGAGTTACTCATCTCCCCGTTGAAAAAACTCCTCCGTTTAATGATTCACCGCTAAGGAGAGTCCACACACTTCCAGAAGAATTCAAATCCCTTTTCCCACAGCCTCTTTCAGTCCGTATGATAAATGACACCCGTCATTCCGTCGTTGCCAAACAGCACAGAGGGGAATTGTACTGATATATGATTCACAAGAACAGGAAATAAACTCTGCCTTTCTCTCTAGCTCTCCCTCTTGCCAAGTAGGACGGACCTGGACAGTGTCAAGGATCTTTTGGTGGAGGCGGTGGGACGGGGCTGACGGCACCCAAGCCCAAAAAGGGAATAGGACAGTGGGTTTCCAAAGTGAATTCTCCCCTCTCTCAAAAGCCTGCAGCTTCTGGTGACTGATGAAAGCCACAGCATTAAAATAACACCAGCATCTCTGGGAAAAAAGCTTAGGAGGATGAAGAAAAAAAAAAAAGAAATTAAACAGAGGGCAAATTAAAGTCTGCAATTACCAAACAGGGGGGGAAAAATATAGATTGAGCAACCTTCTTCTGCCCCCAATTACAATGCAGCAAGCGAGGCTAATTACTGCGCCTTGATTATTTCAGATTTCTGACTGATGAGGGTGACAACGACTTGAAGAGATGAGGTGCAAGTTCAAATAGGCCGAGTACACACAGACAGAACGCATAGCCCGCATTAGACATCTCAACAAATTAAAGACTTTCTGCAGCCTGCTCCGATGTGACTGCGGTCGGTGTCCCTCTGCTAGAAACAGACGGAGGGACGCATCTTGCTGATGCTCGCCTCCAGGCTAGTCCCTCCAGGCCAATGCTCAGCGGCAGGCCTCCCACTTGGGCTCAGAGCGCGGGGATGTGCCCAGGGCCAGGACCAGCAGCACTCAATCACCCAGACAGCGACATCCTTTCGCCATCACCATCAGAGAGGCCCTTTGGGGTGGTGAGCACGAGTGTCGAGTGGAGAACGGGGGGGATATTTATGGGCAGAGTGTTCCCACACACACACACAAACACACTCAAAACCATGCGATTCCGTTGATGTACTGAAGGCTGGGCTGTGAGATGGAGCCATAAAGTTCATCTCCTCCTCATTTTTAGCCCCTAACCAGACCCCTGGAAGTGCTCCTCTGAGTTTTACCGGTTGGGACTGATGCACAGAGCAGACGGCGTCCGTCAAGGCGAACGCAAACCACCATGTTGAAAAGATGAACTGATCAAAATAAGTCAAAGAAAGCAGAACACACACTCCCTTCTTGGGATGCTTTCGTCCTGTGTGAGAAGCTACACATGTTTACCTAAGAGATGCATTTCACTGCCTCTTTACCTTTGATTTCGGTGCACAATAATTACAGAGGAAGCCACGTACGACCCTGTGGCAGATTAGGGAAGTGGTTTGGAAATAGGTTCAAATTGTCGTTCTGAAGTAAAAGAGGCTACTTTGCAACACCAGGGGTTTCTTTCCTCAGGCAGGCCAGGGGATTAAAAGAAGCCATAAAAGGTCTCTAATGGCATCAGTAATGTCTCGCTGCCATTAAAAACGGTGAGAAAAACATCTGCTTTGCATTTTTCACTCCCCTGCTACTCATTTGTCTTTCAAACTATCTGAGAGAGTGCCACGGTTTCATTGTGCTCATATTTCCTCAGAATAAGGTTATTTTACTGACTTCATCCGACGGGTGTTTGCATTAAATCAGGATTGTGTTTTCACATGCCAAAACAATGGCAGAGTCGCCGAGGTCGCACACTGCAAAACGGCAAACCATCTACGGCTTGAATCATTACAGTGCCTGAGTTTTATTGTGAAAAGTTGTGCCTTAGTTTTAAAGAAGCAGCAGCCCCCCTCAATATTTACGAAATCCTCTGGTAGAAATGTATTTATAGCTTTGCACTTTAGGAAATTAATCTTTTATTGGGGTAACACAATTTTAAAAAATCCAACGTTAAGTTTGAGAACATTTATTCATTGGGGAAATAAATGCTATGTTAAGAAATAATCATTTCTTAACATATTACTACTCTGTTGGTGCTCTTTTGCCAATAGGGCAAAGTTTAGTTTTCTCCAATAACATTTTACAAGAGAAGATCTTTGCACGGTATTTTAAATGTCCCAACTGTTCCTGTTCTGTTCTCACTCTACTTTTGAGCTCACCCCAAAATGTTTCAATATGATTTAGGGTTTAGGCACTTTTTATTGAAAGTTGATTTTGTGTCAATTTGATCATGTGGGTTGAAGCATCATTTTTATGAAACATCCACTGATGACCCACTTTCAGTATTTCTGTCAGAGGCCAGCAGGTTTGTGATCCCATATAATTTAATGAGGTTTCCAGCAACTTCCCAAAGTAAAATAGGCCCACAGTATTATGCAATCTCCACCAAACTTCACAGTGGCCATTAGGTGTTCTTCCATGTACTTAATCTTAATTTCACTCAATTTGAAAAGTGGCTTAGAGTAATGGATCTGTGAGTCATGTCATAATTACAACATAGGTAAACAGAAAGACAGGGAATAATTGTGATGGTCTAATTAAAAGTGCATAATTTATATTATAGCAATTTTATCTAATTAGCACTAACAAGAATGGCTGCACCAAAATGTTGTTCTGTCTGGTTAAATGACTCTTATTGACACCAATAGGGTGCCAATTCCTGTCTCTTGAGTCATTTTGTAAAAAAAACAAATACATGTGATTTTTTTCATACAGTATAAGCATATTCAAATATGTGAATAAATACTTTTGGATCCTTACGATTCCTAAATGCCTAATGACAAACTTGTTTCAGGTTATTTGAGTGAAGCGACCAGGTTTTTCAGATGGAGCCTCCACCATGCTAACAGTGACCATCAGGCGCTTTTCCATTCACGTTTTGTTTCACTCAAGTTCATTTCTTGTAGCCATTTTGTATTTTATGAGGTTCAAATCAGACTACTTTGAATGGGAAGTTTTCTATTGTTTCTTAGTTTGAAGAATGGATAATAGAAAACAGCCTCTGTTTCATCCCATCCCAAAGGAAGCATGAAGTGATGGATGAAAAACAACTTAAGTTACATTTATTTTATGGGAAGGAAGTAATTGTGTTTCCAGTGAATTTGTTAAAATAAAATGTCAGAGTTTTTTTCCACTTGGAATAAACGCACTCAGATAAGTGAATCATTGTGGAGAATGCTCAATGTTTAACTTCCTCAACAAGACAGACTCTTAACTCACACCTGGGTCACATAACAAGAGGCTGCTAAGAGTAAACACCTTGATTGCTTTATGGTTGGCCCTCTAACCATTAGGGGTGCACTCTTCCTGCAGCTTCTGGGAAACAGAAGCTCTGCTGTAATCTTTCCCTGCTAACCCTTTAATAAAGCATAGCCTGCTTCATTAACTTCCTCTCACAGCATGATTGATCGGTGACAGTCACAGAAACCCCATCCTCGCTCTGCCCACTGCTCCTCAACCAACTAAATAAAGCACTCTTTTTTTTTTCTTTTTTTTTAATTTCCAGCCAGCTACCACCCATCCCACGATTAAAGGAGAGTATTCAGCATGAGCCAAAGAGGGAGTGGCATCAGCTGTGGATGGCAACGCAACAGTGTTCCTTTTGTTCAAAGGCTGGGTCAAAATCAATTTTATGGGATGGCATTATAGCAGGCCCCAGTAAGTACGTTTAATTCTTACAGGTTTACATTCAGTCCCCACACATGAAATAAAAAGGCCTTCAACAATGAGCTCCTCTTATTACACTGGCAAAGTGCAAAACAAATGCAGCACCAGCGTAAAAAAAAAATAAAAAATAAAAAATCAAATGGGATTAAAGGTGCCGTTTATAGACGGGATGAGTCATTATTTTGCCTGCTGCTTTAACAAGTCCCATTACGGAGCGACATTCACTGTTTCTTTTCCACTAATTTTGAGCCATAACTGTCACAGTAGGACGAATATGGAGATAATCACTGAGAAGGAAATAGATTAGATTGAAAAAGTTTGATTTCCTTAAATTACACATTAGATATTACCTGAGGAGCAAAACCCAGCAAAGTGAGGCCTTAATGGCAACTTGAGAAACTGCACATGAATACTAATTCAGAGGAAATTACGCACACACAACACACAGATAGCCACTACACAACATTCATTTACAAAATGAGAAGCTACATGTTGATGATGCTACTAAAGTGAATGTACAATCCAAGCAGAGGGAAGGAAACATGTACGCTGGAAGATAAGAGAGTGGGTAATGCAGCATTACAGTAATAATGACATATTTTTCTTGTCCTCATTTAGGAGCTGGACTCCTTTATTTTTTTCTGTTTTAGTAAAACCCACAATGCCTGTGTGCGCTGCGATCCCTCACTGCTCTACGGTGGAGCAATAGAGAGATACAGAAGTGCTAGATGTTGCTCAGCTGCAGTGATAAAGTCAGTAATATCGCTATCTCGCCCTCCTCTCCCAAGGATCGCTATAAAACCTATTTCGAAAATTGCGCCCATATATTCAGCGAGGACAGTTGGCTCATCGCGTTGACAGTCCAAAGTTTTAGGCTGAATTACGCCGCCGTCATTCAGAGGGCTTTATCAAAGAGGGTCGGTAACTCACAGACCCAAATCTGTGACAGGTCGGGCCCGACACCTCTCCCTTCCCTCAGCCTGCCCGCCCGCACCCCCCGCCCCTGCAGGCAGCTGGTGGGGTGCGCTGCCACTGAAGCGCATGCTGCTGGCGCTGGGGACACAAGATGGTGCCGGGTCACAACACTGAGAGCTGCACACCACCCAGGCAGACAAGCACAGGAGCACAACTCCAACACACACCGTCGGACAGATCAAGGATGGAGTAATCTGAAGTAATATTCTTGATGAATCATTTTAAATTACCTTTGATTCATCTGTTTCACTTTTTTGCAGATCTAAAATGCCAAAATCAATACAGACTAGTTTTGCATAGTATGCGGTTTTTTCATACTGAAATTACTGTAGCTCCTAATGAATATCCTTATGCTTATCTGCTGTTAGCCACATCTGATGCCTTTGTGTGTAACTTTTGAATAGAAATGGATCAAGAACTGGGCTCTTTACTCTAACTGGTCAATTGCCAACTTGATTGGTGGAAGCCCTAAAATCAGATCTTTTTCCAAGTCATCAATTTACCATACATAGGTGTAACTAGTAATCTAATTACACCTATCTACAAAAATTGTGGATAATAAATCAGTCTCAAATTTCTGATAAATCCATTTCTCATTTTTAGAGATTTTTATCCTGCAAAGCATGATTGCTAAAAATACAGTGTTGTTACTTGACAATAGTCAGTTTAAAGCTAAATTAGACACATTATGTTTTCCTTAGCAGGACAGAGCACACTTTAGTTTTCTTTTAATCCAGGAGCTTTCCTGAGGGACACTTTGCCCCCTTTTTTCTACAGTCTGAGGGGTGATATCACCTCCAGCTGTTTACAATTAACTGGACCTTGTCCCGTCGCAGAGCTTGAGTTTTACTTGCCCTCCTTAAAGCCTGCATTTTCCAGATGGTCTAATACAAAGTTCCCTAAGCCCAACACAGAGACCTGCAGGACCCAGAGTTGTATCAATCTGCAGCAGGGCTTCATGGAAAGAGTAATAAGACTATAAACTGTTGGTTTGGCAAAGGAAAAAAAAAAACATTACACTTATAATTCTCACTAACACTCATCCCCTGCAGCTACATGAACTGTATTCATTTTCACAAATTGCATTACATAAATGCACAGAGGACACAGTGCCCA
>NW_006800206.1:514449-523006 GCF_000485575.1 Poecilia formosa | reverse complement strand
TGCTGCTTCCCAGCATTTCGGATCTCTCCAAGGTGGGATCAAACTTGCTGATGCTTGGTAAGCAATTCATTTCATTTTACATTGTTACATCATCATGACCCAATTTTTGTAAATTCAGTCTAGACTGTGTGATTGGTAAATTTTCAACTGCCAAGTAGCAGCACATTTTCATTTAATTTCTGAGTTTATTATGTTTCATGTATCAACCATACACAGTTTCTAGAAGACAATTACTCATTTGCTCGGTGTAGCAAAGGGTCAAAACACCTAGCAACAAGATCAACCACTCCTTCCTTATTAAAATATCATGTTTTTTGTCAGCTCCTTTCTCAGAGTATCTCTTGGCATCTGACTAAATCTGTTTGAAGCTGCGACTCATTTGCAGGGATTTGTAGGCTAAGATAGTAGCTCTCTGGGAGGACTAAGATTCTTTGAGAAAACAGATCCAGGATTCCAAAATCTAAAAGAGGTCGACTGGATTGTAGTTTGATAACTGGGGATTCTTCAAAACTCCGTTGGATATTTCTGAAACCTTTATTAAATTAGTGATTAGCATGTCGATGCTTTTTTTGGCCATTGGGAAAGGAAAAATCATCCATATTTACATCCAGTTTGTTGTTGATCAAGGCTTATTTCTCTGGACTAATCTAAACTGATTAATTATGTTATTGAATGTGGATGCAAATTTACAACAAAATAAATATTTGCATTTTTGTTTCCTATCTTTATTGGAAATCAAGAAATTAATTTATGTTTAAGTAAAAACGGTAACAAAGTTTTTACATAAACCAGCTACCTCACAGCGCCCACTGGTGTTCCAGTAAATGAAGGTGCAACACTGGTATATTGTAAATATTTAACAACTGTAAGGAAGCAGATGTTTACAAAAATCATTTTGTTCATTTCTACAAATATAATCTGTTTCATAAAGTCCCAGGTTTCCTCCATGCTTCTAAGGTAATACTGGTCTAATCTGAGCTGGATAATCCCTTCTGTTCAAGTTTCTCCTGGATTTTATCAGCAGTTAGGTTGAGTTGACAGTCCCTCAGAGCTGCTATCAGCTCCTTTGTTTGGACCTCAGGTCCTCTAATCTTCCTCCACTCCTTCAGCAGCTCCATGGCGGTCTCCTCCAGATCGGTGGGCTGCCGTGTGGCGATGGAGTCCAGCTTGGTCTCCCCCAGTCGTAGTTTGCGGCCTAGTTTGCGCCAGTTCCTCCCCAGATTGTCTCTGATCACCTCCGTGGCGATGTCCAGTTTGTCTTGAGGGACAAGAATAATATTAATGCCAATATTGATTAATTGTTGACTACAGTATACTCCAACTGCTGTATTATGGGTAAAAGTAGGTTTATAACTTTGAACAACCAATTCAGAAGACACATTAAAGCTCTGTAGTTGATTTTACACAAACTATTTAAGAGATACATTAATATGACAGTAACACCGATGTATTGTTATTTTTTTCCTTCCTTTGATGTAATGTTACTACAAATTCCTTCCCAGTTTATGTCTTTATATTTCCACATTTTACTCCAATGGAAAGCAATACTTACACTACAACTACAAGTTGTGCCCAAGCCAATTTGCGAGTGTAATAATGATTATTTTCTCTAATTAAATCCAGTGTTTTTGTTGCCACCCAACCAAACATGTACTGTGTTCAGATCCGATACTGACACCCTTCCTGTGTGATTCAACCCAACCTGGACAGATTTTCTTGGTTCTGAGAACAATTTTCTTTAGATCATCACAGTGGATTAAAACACAGTTTTATAGTTGTAATGTAATCTGTCTTGAGACACACTGACAGACATGTCATAGTCTGGCACATATAAAGGGTCTTACGTTGAATTTAACAACATTAACTTGGTGTTAACACGACTTCAGTAAGGAAATCCCAGCAAGGTTCCTTAAAGTTCCAGTTTGGTAATTTTTTCCAGATAACAGAATATCAAGTTTTTATTCCTGCTATGTCATTCTGTGGTAAAAAATAAATAAATAAATAATTCATATACTGGACAATAAAGTCAGCCACATGAAAAAGGTTCATGATTTTTGCTTTAACTTAAAGACATTTTCTGATAAATGATGTTTCGCAGCCCAGCTACCCATCAGCGCCCTCTGGTGTTTCAATAAATGAAGGTGCAAAACAGGTGTTCTATCAGGATGTATGCATGTCATACATCCTGACATGCAGTCAGGATGTATGACAGAATACATCCTGACTGCATGTATGCCGTCAGGATAGCATACATGCAGTGAGTACGCATGCCCGCGCATGCGCATTAAGAAGACCGACCGTCAGTGGAGTTGTCAGTTCAGCATACGCAACAAGTTATGACGAAAATAAGTCATTAAATTGTTTATAATATGATATAATGTGATAATTAGATAGATATACATGCGTTGTCGTGGTTTCAAAGTGTATTTAAAGCAGGTCTGGCTGCAGCTGCAGTCAACTACAACACAAGCCCGTGTAAAACTCATTAACCTACTTAACCGCTAAGTCAGGATGCCATACAGCTGTTAATAACAAAGTGTATGATAATATACGTCATAATTCTATGTTGCTGGTTAAATAAAATCATATGGTAATGACAGCGTATACATGTCTGAGGTAAGTGCATGACTATCTGACAACGTATGCTGATCTGACAGAACACCGGCCCTGACCAGGACAGAAAGTGAAACCGCGCTCTCCAAGTGTCTTTACCTCTCTCGGTGTCGCTCAAGCCGTATTTGGGGTCTTCTTGCTGGACCTCCCAGTTGCTTAGCTTCTCGGATAGATCATCTCGCTGGACCTGCCGCAGAAGCTGACATAGATAGTTTGCTTTGTCTTTTCCTAGTTGGCCTCTTTCCGTCAGAATCTCAAACAATTGGTGTCCTGTTTTGATCCTTTCCAACTTTTGTTTCCCAATGTGGTCTCGAACTAGAAACTTGAGTTGTTCTAAGTTTTCCTCTTTGAGCATATTTGAAATGCCCAGCAGAACGGAGTTAAAACTTGAAGCGCTCATGTCTCCGCCGCCGCCTGGAGCTCCTGACCGAGGTCGTTTCCTTTCACTTCCGCCTGGTGGTTGTTTCGGGTTCAGGGATGGGCGTTCCTCTCCAATCTGGAGCCTTTTCTGCCTCCTCATGCTGACTTTTTTTTTTTTTGGAGGCATTTTAAGTAATTTAGTCAATGTTTTGCCTCTTATAGAGAGGATTTAACCTTTTTTTCCCCTGTTTATATGTCTGAATAAGGAAACAATGAGGTAAGCTCTTCAAAGTCACATCTATTACCTGAATATGCTTGTCTTAAAACAGTATCTTCCCTGAAAATAGAAAACTTTTTACCATCTACAGCAGTGGTCCCCAAACTTTTTATTACCGTGGATTGGTCAAGACTTGGAAATTTTGCTGCTTGAGTTTTAACTCAAATCAAGTTAAAACAACATTTTAAATCAAGTTTTAACTTTTCATCTCCTCAGTTGGTTTGGTCACATGAGCAGACTAACAGAATCTTCTAAGAATACTTTGAATGGCATGTATAACAGCAGGTAAATAGTGGAGAAACCAAAGACAACTCTGTCTCAACTGTTTGCTGAAAGAACATGGAAGATGGCAGAAATACTTTAGCAGGAAGCATCCATCCTCATTATTCATCAGTTTGAACCTCTGAACTCATGAAGGTGTTACTGCGTTCCTCTGGCAACTAAGAACATCTATTAGACGTCATTCATTGACAGTGCAATAATTATTCTTAACCAAACTAAATAAATAATATTTACCTATAACGTGCTAAGTGTTTTGCTCTATTCACAAATTGTTGATAATCAATCAATCAATCAATCAATCAATCAATCAATCAATCAATCAATCAATCAATCGTATCTTTATTCCAGACACAAAAAGGTCTATATAAAAAGGTAAAATCAAGCAAAATAAGAGAAAAATAATAAAAATAAACATGACATGATATTATTCACCGAGTCACAAATAAATGACTCGGTGTCATTGGCGTCAGCCAATGATTCCATAATCTTGAAGAGAATCTCACAGTAGTAAAAGCAGGATTTACTAAAATTGCAATTATATTATTGCATGACACAGATAATCTACACATGCATTTATACATAAGATTCCTGAGCACAGCTGCACATGTGGGAACAGCATTATATACAAACATGTGGCTAGCACTACTCCATCTAGGCACTTTGAGTAGTAGCCTCATGCCATCATTGTATGNGCATGACTATCTGACAACGTATGCTGATCTGACAGAACACCGGCCCTGACCAGGACAGAAAGTGAAACCGCGCTCTCCAAGTGTTTTTACCTCTCTCGTTGTCGCTCAAGCCGTATTTGGGGTCTTCTTGCTGGACCTCCCAGTTGCTTAGCTTCTCGGATAGATCATCTCGCTGGACCTGCCGCAGAAGCTGACATAGATAGTTTGCTTTGTCTTTTCCTAGTTGGCCTCTTTCCGTCAGAATCTCAAACAATTGGTGTCCTGTTTTGATCCTTTCCAACTTTTGTTTCCCAATGTGGTCTCGAACTAGAAACTTGAGTTGTTCTAAGTTTTCCTCTTTGAGCATATTTGAAATGCCCAGCAGAACGGAGTTAAAACTTGAAGCGCTCATGTCTCCGCCGCCGCCTGGAGCTCCTGACCGAGGTCGTTTCCTTTCACTTCCGCCTGGTGGTTGTTTCGGGTTCAGGGATGGGCGTTCCTCTCCAATCTGGAGCCTTTTCTGCCTCCTCATGCTGACTTTTTTTTTTTTTGGAGGCATTTTAAGTAATTTAGTCAATGTTTTGCCTCTTATAGAGAAGATTTAACCTTTTTTTTCCCTGTTTATATGTCTGAATAAGGAAACAATGAGGTAAGCTCTTCAAAGTCACATCTATTACCTGAATATGCTTGTCTTAAAACAGTATCTTCCCTGAAAATAGAAAACTTTTTACCATCTACAGCAGTGGTCCCCAAACTTTTTATTACCGCGGATTGGTCAAGACTTGGAAATTTTGCTGCTTGAGTTTTAACGCAAATCAAGTTAAAACAACATTTTAAATCAAGTTTTAACTTTTCATCTCCTCAGTTGGTTTGGTCACATGAGCAGACTAACAGAATCTTCTAAGAATACTTTGAATGGCAGGTATAACAGCAGGTAAATAGTGGAGAAACCAAAAGACAACTCTGTCTCAACTGTTTGCTGAAAGAACATGGAAGATGGCAGGAATACTTTAGCAGGGAGCATCCATCCTCATTATTCATCAGTTTGAACCTCTGAACTCATGAAGGTGTTACTGCGTTCCTCTGGCAACTAAGAACATCTCTTAGACATCATTCATTGACAGTGCAATAATTATTCTTAACCAAACTAAATAAATAATATTTACCTATAACGTGCTAAGTGTTTTGCTTTATTCACAAATTGTTGATAATCAATCAATCAATCAATCAATCAATCATATCTTTATTCCAGACACAAAAAGGTCTATATAAAAAGGTAAAATCAAGCAAAATAAGAGAAAAATAAAAATAAACATGACTGAGTCACAAATAAATGATGACGCCAATGATTCCATAATCTTGAAGAGAATCTCACAGTCTAAAAGCAGGATTTACTAAAATTGCAATTATATTATTGCATGACACAGATAGTCTACACATGCATTTATACATAAGATTCCTGAGCACAGCTGCACATGTGGGAACAGCATTATATACAAACATGTGGCTAGCACTACTCCATCTAGGCACTTTGAGTAGTAGCCTCATGCCATCATTGTATGCCACGTAAAGTTTCTGCAGGCTACTTTTTTTTGTATCGTCACCACAGATGGGCCTTGTAATAATGTGATTCATGAATATGATTTATCGTTTTAGAGTCAAAGGAAAATTTCCTTGTTGATAGATTAAATAGTTTAATCTTATTTTTTTTATATATATAAGACTCTACAACAAAAAGTCTCAATAATATACATTGCACTGTAAAAACAAAAAAATTAATTTTTGCTTATATCTGTTTAACAACCTGGGTTGTTATTCTTCTGTACCTAATTCATTTGTTTGTTATTGACTTTTGTTCAATTAAATTTCTTACATGTTTTTCATGTCTCATTTCTTTTGTTCCTCCTATAATTGATGAAGATATAGATATTATTCATAATGTATTAAAGTATTGTCATTTAATTAGCTCTACATCCTTAAGAAAATGAAAAAATAAAAAATTATGTTGTTTTATAATGCCAGTAATGCCAGAATTAAATAATAAAGACATTGTTAAACTTAAGTCTAAGTTATTGAACTGGTTATTTTTTGTTTTATTTTGTAAGGTGCCTGGGAAGGCACTTTCTGTGATCTACACCACATAAACTGACTTGATGACATTTGTTAAACAAAGTGAATAAACTGATTGACAATCAATGCTTTGTTAACCATCCTGATTTTTGTCTCGGAATCTTAGATCCACATTTTCTTTCATGGATTTCAAATAATTTTTTTTGAAAACTTTTTTCAATAATGGCACAATGATGAGCTTTGATTAGATATTGCCGTAAATAAGATGTTTGACTAATTATTTTTCTTGATGTTGGCATTTTTCTTAAATGTTCGAGTTTTAAAAGGAAAACTGCCAAATAATGCAGTGACTCCTTGAGTCCTCCTACCTGAAAGAGAAATTAAGTTTTTCACAAAATACCAGCAGTGTTGAGTCATCAGGGCTGAACAGAATGTACAGCGATCATTCATTTCATTCTTTCCCTAGAACAGAAGATGTAAACACATTTCTTTAGGTTCAGTCCTTTATACCAGCACTGAACGGCTCATTGAAAACATTTAGATGTGACCAGGTGATTGAACCATGAAAATCCTAGTAAAAAAAAAAAGTATACTTTAGTATATTAAATTTTAACATACTTTGATTTATGTACTTAAACTGTACTATTTTGGAACAACTTTTTTTGTGTTTAGTATACTTTAATAGTATCTAAATAGTATTAATTTACAACTTTTAGTATACTTAGTATACTTCAACGTACTTTTTTGGAACAACTTCAAGTTGTACTTAGTATACTTTAAGTATACTTTTTTATGTAGTATTCAAGAGCTTGATTAGGATATTTTGAGTGTACCAATTCTGTCATAGAATTATATTAAAAATATACTTTTAATATACTTCAAATATACTACTAAAATATTAGTAATGTATTTAAATTATACTTAAATTTTATTTTTGATTTACTGCTATTGCTAATAAAGTACAATTTTAATTACGCATAAGTCTTCTTTATTCCTACTTTGTACATTACATGCATAACTACAGTGCAGTACTTGCATTGTTTTAGGCTACAATTATATGGAAAGATTAATTACATAAGATATTCAAGGTAATTCAAATATTTTGTTTAATTACCGATATTTTAAAATTGTCCAATTTTACTCACAACTTTGAGCTTTACATAAATTATCAGTTTACACGTCAAAAGTGAACACAATGCACATAAAAATTTAAGAGTGACCAAAAAACCACCAAAGTTATTACTTTAAAGAACAAAAATTATAATTATATTGTGCTTTCAATATATTACCATTTTGGTAACACTTTATTTGAAGGGTTGTGCATAACACTGACATGACACTGTCACAAACATAACAAAACCTTTCATCCAACTTTTAAATCAAATTCTCATTAAAATTGTCATTTACTGAATGACACTTCATGACACTGTTGGTATGTTCCTATCAGGAGTTATGTCATGTCTATGACAGTATCATATCAGTCTAATGCACATCCCGTCAAATAAAGTCTTACCAACATTTTTTCAAGAGCCATTATTCTATTAGACAATTGTACACATTGTCAATACATTCAAGGTTTACAAACAAAATTATGAAAATCAGCACAATAAAACGATAGGTACACTTTAGAGGAAATGTGAAAACTGTTTCACCAAG
Source organism: Poecilia formosa (assembly GCF_000485575.1). Taxonomy (NCBI): domain Eukaryota; kingdom Metazoa; phylum Chordata; class Actinopteri; order Cyprinodontiformes; family Poeciliidae; genus Poecilia; species Poecilia formosa. Next base: position 515,077 of record NW_006800206.1, on the reverse strand, counting down.
GACAGAGTATTGTTTTAATTCAATGTCACAGTATTCCAGTATTACTGCAGACAAACTGACATTTCTCCTTCCTAAGAACAGTGAGGATTAACAACAGAACATTCCCATTCACTGGACCACTGCACTTTACAGAAACCTACAAAAAAGAACAATAGAGCAATTAAACAGAGAAAGCATTTGTATTTTAAAGAGTACAGAAAAATGGCAAATAAAAAAATAATACTTACAATTTTAAGACGTTGTGGACTCGCTATGTATGTGGCATCATCAGAAGTGATGATGATTGGGACCGAATGCCTCGGGTGGAAAAACATTTCTGGATGTCTTCTTTGCCTGTTTATGTTAGAAGTAGAAAAAAATAGTCAACAATGTCATAGAATCAGTTGATGTTGGCATTAACTATGAAGCTGTTTTAAGTACTTAAGGAGACAAACTACCTTAAAAGCTTTCCATCCTTGATCTGAACACATTGATCCTTGCAGAGTGGTGAGGGGAGCTGGTGGTGCCCATCTCTAGCAGTCATCAGATGAGAGGCGGAGGTTCACCCTGGACAGGTCACCAGTCCATCACAGGGCCCTGAAAGCCAACAACAAATAAAATGTATGAAAGAGAAATGTTAGATTAACAA
>NW_006800206.1:509292-513498 GCF_000485575.1 Poecilia formosa | reverse complement strand
GTACTATATAGTCACTATTTGTCCCAAAACTTAAATTCAAAAATAAAAAAAACTCAAAAGTGATCAAAACAAAAGGTGAATCCAACTCAAATAGTCACCTTATGCACAGTGGATTTTGGTTTACGCAGCCCAAAAGGACCAAAAAGTCAAAATGCAGTTCTTTGGTTGTTTTATTTCACAGTTCAGGCAAAAAGTTTACAGGCTTCGCAGGATTCTGCTTCTGCTCTGATTCCTGCACCTATTCTCTGACTGATGACTGAAATGACTGATGACTGAAGTGACTAATGAGACTGAAGACAGGTAAAAAACCTTGTGACCACCCACGTGCATAATAAGCTACCCAAGACCCATCTATTTATGCCGTGAAATACCCACATCCCAACCTGAAATTAACTAATTAAGTGAATTCCTAATCAAAGAACTTATTCTAAATAACAAATTAAACAAAAATTCTAATGATAAATCAACTAGAAAATAAACAAAATATAAGAATAAACTAAACCATTTAAATTCTAATATTTAACTGAAAATGGGGAAATAGCTCCTACACTTCAGTCCCTAATTGTGCATTAAATCACAATTACATCTATCACTAAATGAGCTATTCTATCAACCTCAATAATATTCTATATTAATGCAAAGACATTAAATAATTCTTCTGGTTCTTCATTTTCTCAATGATGAACCTCTCCAACATGCTGGTTTTGGTCTGAAGTTGCGCAGAACGAGCCAGGCCTCCTGCATCAGCTTTGACTGCCAGGATTCTCCCCATCTGACAACATCCTCTGGCTGCTGTAGCATATGCAATGAAGACAATGTCTCCAGGAGAGATGTTTCTTTTCCATCTCATCCACTTTTGTCTTTCCTGCATTAAGGGCAAATACTCAAATCCATCTTGTGCCAGAACAAGTTTGTTCATCAAGATGTGATTTGGATCATCAGAGACAAAAGCGATGAGTCTTTCATTCAGAATGGCTTCGACTTCACAGAAAACAGTTTGCAGTGTTTCATCCTTTGACCTGATTGAAGAAACTGGGCCACTCATGCAGATGAATCTTCTGATTGCATTAATACAACAAGTGGCATCCAGAGCATGAACCACTTTCAAATGAACAGCACCATCAACTCCAACATCTGTGAATGGAGGTTTGTCTGGTGGTACTTTTTCCTCAGCCGTTCCAGAAGTTTTCCTCCATTTCTTCTGCAGGTAACACAGTCAGACAGGATCTTTTTGGCAGCAGAGTTTGCACTGATTATCCAGCATCTTTGCCACAGTCTGGACAACATGTGGTTTCTTCCTGTTGGACCAAGCAGATGGTAAATGTAACACAGAATTAATATTGCTACATGCATGGCTTTATACAGGACAACTGGATGTCCAGCCCCAGGTGGCACAGCTGCTCCTCCAAGATGTCCACCCACTCTGAGGACTCCATTACCAGCCACTGGACCAAGTCCATGCAGCTGGTTGTCTTCTAGCGCCATCTTTCCTTCACCGGTCACCTTCTCCATCTGAAGCTTTAGACGGGCATCCTCTTCTTCCTCCAAATGCTCCTGCAGTCTGTTCTAGTCATTTTCTGCTTGACCCAACTTTGTAGCGATCTGCAGGTTCTGGCGACTCTCCTCAGCCAGCAACTCCTGTCCATCTTGGAGCAGGGAAGAAAAGCTGGTAGCATCTTTTATCTTTTCCCAGGTTGATGTTCTTGCCCTCTGCTTCATCACAGATGTTCCTTAGGACTGTGATCCGGTTCTTTGAAAACTTTCCTTTCAGGCTTGGAAGACGCTCTGCAACACAACACTTCACAGGCAAGATTGAATTTTCAGCCTTAAAAGGCAAATCAATGCAAGAATGTCCATTTTTTAAATTGTGCTGAATTGTTCATGACATTCATAAACTTGACATCTCTGGACATTTCAATCTGCTGTTGGGATGCTTTTTCATTGAAGTCATGATTGTACTGTTCAGTCAACATCATTTCCAGATGTTTAACAGAAACCCTGTTTGCAGTGAAAGCATGGAAGCCTGTTCTGTTCCTTTCACTCCGGAGTGGACCATTGATGACCCATCCAACTCGGGTCCAAACTGCATATGGGCCTTCATCCTGACTGTTGATGAAGCTCCTATGGCTCCATTACTTTAGGTGCGTTTGTGCCAATGTCCAGAGATGATGTTTGTACTCACAATGCCTTTATGTCCCATTGTTTGCAGCTGGATACTTGTTCTTTTACCTTTCAGTTGCAGCTTCTGGGCCAAACTTTCAGTGCAGAATGTTCCTGTGCTGCCCAGGTCCAAAAATGCATATGTCTGCACAGTGGTGTTGGTTTTTGGACTCCTGACTTGAACTGCAATGATAGAAAGGTTTGAGTTATCTTCATTACAGACCCTGACATGACCGCAGGTCTGAGTCATTGTGGAGGTGGTACTCAGAGGATTCTGTGGATGTCTGGAGAAAACTCCTGTACTCTCCTCGTTGATGTGCAGGATACTGGGATGCTGTTGGTGACAAACAGAACAGACCAAACGACCTCTGCATTCTCTGCTTATGTGTCCCACCTTTAAGCAACCAAAACAAATGCCTTTAAAGTTTACTTTATCTTATGTGGCTTGTCTTTAAACTTAAAGCACTTTGTCAACAGTATGATTACTTAGGAGACAATACAGACAGCTGTGGCTTTTTGAGGACTTGTTCTCATCTCCAGATGGACATTCATTCTTCACTGTAACATTTGTAGCAAAGTTACTTCCCCTTTTCTGTTGGTAAAGCTGCTGTTTTTGGAGTTGAGCTGTTGATGGTCCATGATGTTACCAAACAGTGGATCAGATACAACTTTAACTTGCTTTTCAATAAAAACAACAAGATCAGTGAACAATGCCCTCTGACCCCTACTTTCCTGCAGGTCAGAGGCTACATTTCTCCAGCTCTCCCTCATTTTATAGGGAAGCTTTAGGATTATGCTCCTCATATTAGATGGCAAGTCCAGTTCCTTCATATGAATGATGTGTTCTGTTAAGTTTGAGCATCCCTTAAGAAACAGAGAGAATACTTGCAGTGATTCAATGTCCTAATTTTTAATAGCTGGCCAGTTGTTAATTTTGTCCATATAGGCCTATGCAATTTTATATTCGTTTCCAAAATGTTCAGAAAGAAGACTTTTAGCTTTAAAGTAGCCCAGGTCTGATGGTAAATGCTGGCAACTATGCACAAGATCTATGCACAAGGGCTGTCCCCTGGTGTATTGTTCTAGAAAGTGCAAACAATCACTCATGTTGGACGTTTTGGCCTCCACACCATTTTCAAACTCTCTTATAAATGATTTATACTGAAGAGGATCGCCATCAAAAACAGGGATGTTTCTTGGTGGCAAGACAGAAGCTTGGTTTTGCTGAACCAACATGGCAGTGATGTCATTTTGCCGCTGCATGATGTCAATAATACTGGCTTGTTGATCTATTTCTTGACCTGATTGCTGCTGCCTGCTTATGTTCGGATTTTGATGAACAGTTAATTGAGCACAGACACTTTGTGGCTTATGAACGCTTTGAATTGCTGGCCTTTGTTTCAGCCGGACAACTGGTTGCTCAGAGATGACAGAGGACATTTTAACATCGTCCATATTTTTCTCTGGAACAAATGCATCTGCCCATGGATTAAGTTTTAGTGCTGAATTGGAATTGTGCTTTTCAAAATACAAATTCATGCCATCAGAACATTTCGAGCCACACTGTGAATTTATTTCGAAAACACGAAGTTTTCCATTTAGCTTTTCCTCCAGCACTTCCAGCTGATGTTTCTTCTTGAGCGCAGCAGCCCGCTCCAGCAGCGCTGCTCTCTCGGCTTCTGCTTTAATACGAGCCGATGAAGTGGAGGAAACACGGGACACCCGAGAGCCTGTTCTAGATTTCACAGAGCAAACATTGGAAGCGCTGTCTTCAGGATTTATTACGTCATCATCATTTTTGGCTTGGTCATAATCATCTGCACTTGGTTGGACAAAGGGCTTACCCAGTTCACATAACCAGCCCCTGACAAGATCAGTAAACTCAAGGCAAGTATTCATTTTATTTTGAAAATGTTCATTTTGTTTCATGAGTTCATCAGATGGAAGTGGCAAACTTGTCAAGTTTATGGGACACCTCTGCATCCTGAAAACACTGAATAAATGTAGCAAGAAGAGAAGTCACTGAGTCCACGTTATCATTTGACT
>NW_006800206.1:504232-505653 GCF_000485575.1 Poecilia formosa | reverse complement strand
TCATCACGAGCACGCGCCTATTTTGCCGCGTGGGCGGGGCGGAGCGGCAAGAAGACGAAGGGGGAACCATATCTGATGGGGAAACGCGGATTGACGTAATGGCTAGCCCCGAAAACAGTGGCACTAATGGCAGGTGTCAGCGGAAGTGCCAGTACGAGGTGCCGAGGTCAGCCGAAGTCAGCCGAAGTCAGTGACAACACTGGCAGCTAGTCCCGAAAGCAGTGGCACACCGGAAGTGCCATTAGTAGGTGCGGTGTCACGATTTGCGCCTGCTGTCTCTCCCTCCAGCACTTCCAGCTGATGTTTCTTCTTGAGCGCAGCAGCCCGCTCCAGCAGCGCTGCTCTCTCGGCCTCTGCTCCGTGACTACGGGACACCTGAGAGCCTGTTCTAGACTTTACAGAGCGCACATTGGAAGCGCTGTCTTCAGGATTTATTACGTCATCATCATTTTTGGCTTGGTCATAATCATCTGCACTTGGTTCTCTGCCGCCGTCTGCATGTCGGTTCAGAGAGCCGCTGCAAAGTCAGCAGAGCGTCCTGTTGCGCATCGGGCGGAGGAGCAGCAGGAGGCTCCGTTGAATTCAGCTGTAACCAAACGGGATCCGTTCATAATAAGTTTAGTTTGTGATGTTCCAAAAGCACCATTGTGGTCAGTGTAATAATTTGACTCCTATACGCGTAGCTATACAGAGATAATCAGCATCAGCCGGTGTTTGAAAAAAAAAAAGTCAGACCCGACTTTGTGCAACGAACTTTTCTCCGCTGCTCACGAAGAATGATCTGTTTATTGCTCTTTTAATTCTGCATAATAGACTTAGTAAAAGCGGGAGAAGGGAAGAGGGTGTCAATATTTGCCGTGAAAATAGCTTATAAAGCCTCCAAGTAGTTGTGAAGGGTTTTTGCGCTTACGTCACTATGACGTCAACGCGACTAGTCGACATCGACTCGACTATTATCATGATGTAGTCGAGTGTGAACTGGAGCTAATGCCGTTGATTATAGAGCTTACATCATGCATCTGAAAATGGATTGGGTTAGGTACTTTCTTAAACATTACATCATGATTATCACTTTTTTATTCTTTGCAATTTTAACAAAAGTAGTAAAAGATTAAGGCACGTAAAAAGGCATACTTTTTAGGTACTTAAAAAGTATAAAAAGTAAGTAAAAAAGATACTTAATTAGTTTTATTTTGTAATCAGGTTGCTGCTTGTTGCAGACTTCTGCCCAGGTCCCTCTTGAAAATGAGATCTGGATCTCAATGGGGTTCACCCAGTTAAATAAAGAAATTTTTTAAAAAGGCATACTTTATTACCCTAAAATTTACACTGAGATGTAATTTAAAATAGGGATGTGCCGATCAGGTTTTTTCCTGCCGATACCGATACCGATCACCCATGAGGGCTGATACACCGATACC
>NW_006800206.1:495929-500288 GCF_000485575.1 Poecilia formosa | reverse complement strand
CTTCATGTTTTAGGATTTAACACCAAAAAACATTCAAGAATTTTGCACACAGAACAGAACATTTAGTCTGTTGTAGTACGTTTTAGGCTTAATGTTTAATTAATGAATAATTGCTGTGGTAGATTAGCTACCGCTTCTACTTTACTGAATTATTTAGACATACAAACTGCTCACAAAACGCACATTTCATATTGCTGTCTTACCTTTATCTATCAATGAAATCCATGCACCGCTAATTCTGCACAAAAATATCCGTTCATCCAAAGCTAAGTCTATCTTCGGAATGTCTTTTCTACTCCGTTTGAGAATCATCAAACTGTCTCGAAGCAAAACTTTCAGCTCCAGTGTTGGTCTTCCTTTAGTTATCTCCTGCTTCAATTGAAAATCCACTTTAGAAAACTGTTTAAGTGTAGAAATGTAGTCTTTCATGTTTACGTCGAAAGGGAGGAGAAAACAAATATATCGCTGTACTTTACTTATTTACTGTATGGCTAGCTCCATGGCTAGCTCACTGTGTCTTACTCTACAGTTGTGCAGTCGCAATATCTGGGATCATGAGCGCCCCCTGCCATGAGGCAAGAGAACTGCCTGCCTCACCTAGAATCTGTTCTCTGCTGTTTCTGATCCCTCCTCCGCACACAAAACGCTTTGCAAACACAGTTGGTGACAAAAAGACACTGTACATTATATACATAAGCGAAATTATGGAAAATCAGTCCATATATTAAATGTTTTTTAGCCATTTTATTGCTGGCGTACGGACAGGACGAACATGCTCACATAGAATGGCAGACAGTGCAGTTAGCGAGAGGTTGCGCAATCCTAGGTGAGGTTCAGCTTGCTGCTGCCTCACCGGCTTCGCTTCTGAGCATTTGAATGGGAAAATGCGAAAATCCAGCGATTTTGAAGACAAAAATAATCAGAATTGGTTAAGCTAAGTAAAAAATAAATACTTTATAGTACAAACCACAGGGTGAAAATAGCAATATTAATGGTTTTATTATTATTTTTCCATGATGACAGGTGAGGCTCTGCCTCACCTGCCTCCCCTGACCGCACGTCACTGGTTTGAAATATACTAAAGTGTACTCTTTTTTTCACCTGGGAAGACGATATAAATTAGCAACAATGTAGACTGTTAGCACACCGACACCTTGGAAACTGGACTCCTGGGCCCTGAATGGAAGTGAGAATATATATTACTTTATTACTTATGTTTAGTTACTAAATGGATAAGATGAATATCTGTCAAGATGCTACCCTCACTCCATTGTATCAGATCCAGTTTAATTCCCAAAAGTCAGAATATAATTACATTTCTTTTGTCCGTCATTCTTAAACTAATTTAGCATATTTAATTTTCAGACTTTTATAAATATAGCAACATGTATAAACATTGATAATTTTATATTTGAAACCACTTTACGCTACATTTAGGGACTGAGGAATAGAAATTGGTCCCAAGGGGAAGCGATTACCATGGTTCTTTGTGTTCAACAATAGTAGACCAGCATCTGCTACTGAAACAGACAACCAAACACTTGAATGAGCATGATAACTTCTGAAGCATTTCTGCAGAAACCCAGAGGTACAGTGATGATAATCCACAGTATGATGTCACATCCACCTGGGACTCTGACCATTTAGTGTTCAGCTTCAAAACCTTGGAGGTTAAAAGGCCTTATTGCCATCATGAAAACTCGCCTGTCAGAGTTGTGTACCACTTTTTTTCAAAACTGTTTATGAAAATGTTTAACTATATAAATTCCAAGAAAATACAATTGATCATTTGAATAAAACCACAATCAGGAAAAACAAAACACCCCCCCCCACAAATCTCAACATTGGCAATTCAACCATGGTTTATTTGCACATCCTAAATATGACCAAACAAGAAAGACAATACAAGAGACTAAGTTGTTGGTTTCACATGCAGACACACTTATCCCTGTTGAAAAAGAGCTTCGGCACACACCAAACAGACAATCATTTCACAACTGTTCAATACAACCAGTGAGAGACAAGCAAAAGGACATGGAGTGAGAGTGGGGTTGAATCTGACCAGAAGCACTTGTGCTTAACGAGGCTCTTAAATACTGTTCCTGCATCTATACTATCACTGTATAACATGTAGGAAAAAGACAGGAAGAATATTTCATTAAAAAAGCTGGAACATCTCTTCTGACCAGATGTTTGAAAATTGTCACAATGTGCTTCTCCAGGTTTTTCTACGCAGCAAACAGTTCATCTGATGGTTTCTTCTTGAATGTTAACACCAAGTGAGAAGAATAAGTTTATGTCATTGGTCCCTTTAATATGTGGAATGCCATGTTAATCTAATCAAAAAGACAACATTCTATTTCAAATGCATTTTACATAACTTGATAAAAAAAATAATACATTCCATCAGTCTGAGGTGGGAGCTGAAATAAGAACTGGTTGAATCCCTCAGTTAGATTGGTCTGACTGTCCACTTCCACTCTTCAATGCAATTTCCAGTTACTCCCACATTTTGCTTTAGCAGATAGAAAAACACAAAACTGTTCAGTCTTTGAGAAAGGACAGGTAAAAAGATGCAGAGTATAGTGAAATCAAAAAATAAGGCAAGATAATTATGAAAAAGCCCTGCTTCATCAGGTTTCACTGGTATACAGCAGCATATTGGATAGGCAGACAATAAATTAATCTGGTAACTATTTCAGCTTGTAGATTATAAGGCAGAGTTAGTTCTGGTGATCCTTGCTTTGCGTTCAGACTGAAGGCCATCGGAAAGCGGCTAAGAAGAGTTGAAACAGCACAATATTTTTATGGTACAATCAACTTTTTGGTTATGTATAATATTGGTTTACTATACACACAAGTTTAATATCATCACATAGCCAAATATAATTTTAACACCATTTCAGATACATTAAGAATTTTAAGCTTCAAAACACTCAGATGTTTTTCAGTTGAAATTCCAGTTTTCTGCAGTTAAAGATGGATTCTATTTTATGGCTGTTGCACTCCCTGTTGATTATGAAAACTTTATGCTACAAAAGTCTTTAAGGTGAACAAATGGAAAATCAGTTGTAACAATTTTAAATCTAAAACAAAAGTTAATAGTGTTTTTCTTTCCCACCCCCAATATCCAGTTATTCCATAATTTTATTTTCAATCAATGTCTTTTAATGTTGAAGGTAAGAAATTAACCATAAAACACAGCCATCTCATGTGAGTGTGTTTAGTCTTTGGAGAAGCTTGTTTTTGTTTTGCTTTTATTGATTTCTACAAAGTCTGAATCTTAAATAGAGAAAACTCTTGACTAACTTACGATATTATTTCTTCTGTCTGAAAATATACAACCAAAGATAGCAACCTTAAAGGTCCTAAAGTCAAAACAATCACAAACAAGCAGAATATTAATGATGCATCATACAAACCGTATGACTGTCTGCTAAAATGTTTATGATAAATGTTAAAAACACTAATTATAAACTGGTTGCTCTCTACAGACTAAAGTTAATCAGGCATTAAAACTATTCACAACTACCTCAGTATTGATAGTTCCCTTTCTCCTGGTACATAAAATCTACAGCTACACTTGAAGCCCAACAGCACAGACATGTTACTGTAACACAGGGTTCCCAAACTTTTTCTCCTGGGCCCCCCCACTGGTTTCCAAACTATTTCTGGCGCCCCCCTATGGCTTACAAATAGCTGTCTGGTTGAACGATGTGTGTGAGCGAAGGGGGTGGGGGATGGATTCTTAGAGACTCCCTGTTACACTCTGCCCCGGCTCCAGATGAACAAGGGGGGGAATCAACTTTTTAGGGGGCAAAATGAATCATAGCTGAACATAGACAACACCACCAGTAGCCTAAGCTACTTGTTAACAAGCTTAAGGTGCTGTATTGATATTAGCTAGCTAGTCATCTTTTAGCTAACTTTACCTGCATCCAACAGCATGACTCAACAGTCTGTTAGTTTGGGGGAAAAACTGTGAAAAGTTCTTTGCGTTTTGCTGGTTTACTTCTATGATTCTAACACACTCCTGCGTAGCTCTGCACAGCAGCAGCAGGTCTCCTTCACTGCTGCACAGGTGTAAACCCAGCGTGAGCGTAGTAGGGCTCATGTTGCGTTTAAAGGCTGCTGGGAAAAACAGGTTACGACATGTTGACAACGGATTAAACAGTTTTAACTGCTGATTAAAGTGACAGAGGACACAAATATGGGAAGTGCGGAAGCCCCTATTGTATCAAATTGACAGAGGAATAACAGAGAGTTGGCCATTCTAAGGTAAAAACCCAGCGCATACAGTGTTCTTTTTTTTTGTTTTCTTTTCATCCAGACGGCTTCCCGCGCCCCCCCTGCAATGAC